>NC_138378.1:100281707-100307346 GCF_054177405.1 Leptonychotes weddellii
GTTACTGAATTGCTGTATGAGTTCTAGTAATTTGGGGGTGGAGTCTTTTGGATTTTCCACATAAAGTATCAAGTCATCTGCAAAGAGAGAGAGTTTGCCAATTTGAATACCTTTTATTTCTTTTTGTTGTCTGATTGCTGTTGCTAGCATTTCTAGTACTATGTTGAACAATAGTGGCGAGAGTGGGCATCCTTGTTGTGTTCCTGATCTTAAGGGAAAGGCTCTCAGCTTTTCCCCACTGAGGATGATATTCGCTGTGGGTTTTTCATAGATGGATTTTATGAATGAAGAATGTTCCCTCTATCCCTATACTCTGAAGAGTTTTAATCAGGAGAGGATGCTGTATTTTGTCAAATGCTTTTTCTGCATCAACTGAGAGGCCCATATGGTTCTTCTCTCTCTGCTTATTAATGTCTTCTATCACACTGATTGATTTGCAAATGTTGAACCAATGTTGCATCCCGGGGATAAATCCCACTTGGTCGTGGTGGATGATCCTTTTAATGTACTGTTGGATCCTATTAGCTAGGATTTTGTTGAGAATTTTGGAATCTATATTCATCAGGGATATCAGTCTGAAATTCTTTTTGATGGGGTCTTGAATCGATATTCATCAGGGATATTGGTCTGAAATTCTCCTTTTTGATGGTTTGGAGATTAAGGTAATGCTGGCCTCATAGAATGAGTCTGGAAGCTTTCCTTCTGTTTCTGTTTTTTGAAAGAGTTTCAGGAGAATAGGTGTTATTTCTTCTTTGAATGTTTGGTAGAATTTCCCACAGAATCCATCAGGCCCTGGACTCTTGTTTTTTGGGAGGTTTTTGATCACTGCTTCAATCTCGTTACTGGTTATTGGCCTATTCAGGTTGTGTTTCTTCCTGTTTCAGTCTTGGCAGTTTATAGGTTTCCAGGAAGGCATCTATTTCTTCCAGGTTGCTTAATTTATTGGCATATAGTTGTTGATAATAATTTCTAATAATTGTTTCTATTTCCTTGGTGTTAGTCATGATCTCTCCCCTTTCATTCATAATTTTATTAATTTGGTTTCTTTCTCTTTTCTTTTTGATAAGTCTGGCCAGTGGTTTATTGATCTTATCAATTCTTTCAAAGAACCAGCTTCTAGTTTCGTTGATCTGATCTACTGTGTTTCTGGTTTCTAATTCATTGATCTCTGCTCTCTTCTTAATTATTTCTCTTCTAATGCATGGCTTAGGCATCTTTTGTTGCTTTTTCTCTAGTTCTTTAAGGTGTAAAGTTAGTTGGTGAATTTGGGATTTTTCTATTTTTTTGAGTGAGTCTTGGATGGCTATGTATTTCCCGCTCATGACCACCTTTGCAGTATCCCATAGGTTTTGGACCGATGTGTTTTTGTTCTCATTGTTTCCCATGAATTGTTTAAGTTCTCATTTGTTTTCCTGGTTGACCCAAACATTCTTGAGCAGAGTGGTCTTTAGCTTCCAAGTGTTTGAATTTCTTCCAAATTTTTTCTTGTGATTGAGTTCCAGTTTTAAAACATTATGGTCTGAGAATATGCAAGGAATAATCTCAGTCTTTTGGTATTGGTTGAGATTTGTGACCCCGTATGTGGTCTATTCTGGAGAAAGTTCCATGTGCACTCGAGAAGAATGAGTATTCTGTTGTTTTAGGGTGGAATGTTCTGTATATATCTATGAGGTCCATCTGGTCCAGTGTGTCATTCAAAGCTCTTGTTTCTCTGTTGATTTTCTGCTTAGATGATCTGTCTGTTGCTGAGAGTGGAGTATTGAGGTCTCCTACAATTAACATGTTGTTATCAATATGACTCTTTATTTGGTTAACAGTTGGCTTAGGTAGATGGCTGCTCCCATGTTGGGGGCATGGATATTTACAACTGTTAGATCTTTTTGTTGGATAGACCCTTTAAGAATGATATAGTGTCCTTCTGTGTCTCTAAGTATGGTCTTTAGCTTAAAATCTAATTTGTCTGATATGAGAATTGCTACTCCAGCTTTCTTTTGAGGTTCGCTGGCATGGAAGATGGATCTCCATCCCTTCACTTTCAGTCTGGATGTATCTTTAGGTTCAAAATGAGTCTCTTGTAGGGGCGCCTGGGTGGCTCGGTCGTTAGGCATCTGCCTTCGGCTCGGGTCATGATCCCACGGTCCTGGGATTGAGCCCCGCATTGGGCTCCCTGCTCTGCAGGGAGCCTGCTTCTCCCTCTCCCCCTGCTTGTGTTCCCTCCTTCGCTGGTCTCTCTCTGTCAAATAAATAAATAAAATCTTTAAAAAAAAATGAGTCTCTTATAGACAGCATATGGATGGGTCCTGTCTTTTTATCCAATCTGCAACCCTGTGCCATTTTATGGGAGCATTTAGGCCGTTCACCTTGAGAGTGATTATTGAAAGATATGAATTTATTGTCATCATGTTGCCTGTGAAGACCTTGTTTCTATAGATTGTCTCTGTAAATTTCTGTTCTATATCACTCTTAGGTCCTTGTGTAGAACCCCCCTTAATATTTCTTGCAGGGCCGGCTTAGTGGTCATATATTCTTTCAGTTTCTGCCAGTCTTGGAAGTTCTGCATCTTTCCATCCATTCTAGATGACAGCCTTGCCAGATAAAGTATTCTTGGCTGCATGTTCTTCTCATTTAGTATCCTGACTATGTCTTGCCAGCCCTTTCTGGCTTGCCAGGTCTCTGTGGATAAATCTGATGTTATTCTGATGTTCCTCCCTCTGTATATAAGGAATCTCTTCCCCCTACCTGCCCTTAAGATGGTTTCCTTGGTTCTAAGATTTGCGAGTTTTACTATTAAATGCCAGGGCGTTGGCCTGTTTTCCTTGATCTTGGGAGGGGTCCTCTCTGCCTCTAGGACACGAATGTTTGTTTCATTCCCCAGATTAGGGAAGTTCTCAGCTACGATTTGCTCAAATATATCTTCTAGTCCTCTCTCTCTCTCCACCCCTTCAGGGATCCCAATAATTCTGACATTGGAATGTTTCATGGTGTCACTTATTTCTCTGATTCTATTTTCATGGATTTTGAGTTGTTTTTCCCTGACCTCCTCTTCTTCCTTCTTGTCTAGTAATTGGTCTTCTAGATCACTAATTCGTTCTTCTGCCTCGCTTACCCTACCTGGTAGATTATCTAGATTAGATTGGATCTCATTGATAGCATTTTTAAGTTCTGCCAATTCAGCTTTCATTTCTGCCCTTAGAGACTCTATGTTGCCATTAATCGATTTCTCCATTCTAGCTATTGTCTTCACAATTGCTACCCTGAATTCTTTCTCCAACATCTTGGTTATATCTGTATCCGTTTGTAAATATGTGGCAGAAGTCACAGTCTTTGAGTCTTTCCTATTTTGAGGGTTTCTCCTCCTAATCATTTTGTTGAGGGGTGGTTGAGGGAATGTACAGAGTCCAAATTATTGACCACAACCCAATCAAGATGCACCTGTTTTATAGGGACCTTAGGGTTGCTGTCCTCCTGTTCTCCCAGCCTGTCTTCTGGGGGAGGGACCCGCCGAACTGTTACTCAGGCAACCCTGTTTGGGCAGAGTTGCCCTGCCCCCTGTGGCGGGGAATGGGCTCAGTGAAAACCGGTTTTGGGGGGCTTTTGTTCTCTGGTAGCTTTCCCTGGCGCCTTTCTGCATCTCTTCTGAGAGAGCAGAAGAGATTATTTCCAACCCTCTGCCTCCGAGCAGAGAGATCACAGTCTGTTCTTCAGTGAGCTCTCCAGGCCACACTATCTCTGTTTCTGTCTGTGCTGCTATAAACTGTGGTGTCCTGGGTTGTGCGCCCCTTAGGAGCGCTTCCAGTCCTTGCCTCCAGGTTGGGGCACAGGGGCAGGTCTCTGCCCTTTGTGCTTCTAAAACCACCAGCTGCCCCCAATTCACGTGTGTGGCCCACCACTCCAGATTTCAGTCTGGGGGCTGCCCTAAAGTCCTTTCCCTGCCGCTACCAGTCTGCGAGTCTGTGCCCTGTCCCCAGCATGGAAGGCTGTCGCTGACCGGTGGTGTAGGATCCCAGTGGCTCAGCTCCCTCCCCCTTCCGTTTATCTTCAGATATGTGCCCACAGAAGGAATCACGGCTCCCTTGAAACCAACCGCCTGCGATATTCTCTTTGTAGAGATCCAGATCTATCTCCTTACATCTCAGGCTGATTTCATGGGTGTTCAGAGTGGTCTGGTAGTTATCCAGCTCAATTCCAGGGACCAGTTGGAATAAGGTCCCCTACTCCTCCATCTTTTCCTCTCCCACTCGAAACTTTTATTGCTAATGTTAGTCGTGGCAGTAGATATAAATTTTGATAGATGATAGCATCAAAAGATGTCAATTCCAATAGAATCTACTCAATGACTTCATACTATAATCGTGGGTTATAGACCAGTATGAATTTTAAATGTGAATTTTTATTTTTTTATTTATTTTTCATTATTATTATTTTTTTATATTTATTTATTTGAGAGAGAGAATGAGACAGAGAGAGAGAGAGCACAAGATGGGGGAGGGTCAGAGGGAGAAGCAGGCTCCCCGCCGAGCAGGGAGCCCGATGCGGGACTCGATCCCGGGACTCCAGGATCATGACCTGAGCCGAAGGCAGTCGCTTAACCAACTGAGCCACCCAGGCGCCCTAAATGTGAATTTTTAAAGATAATAAAATGCTGCCATAATATGTAATCCATTGCAGTGTGCAAATATTGCCTATCAAATGATGAATTAATACTTGATTTGTATTGAGGGGGTGGGTGCCTGGGTGGCTCAGTCGTTAAGCGTCTGCCTTCAGCTCAGGTCATGATCCCAGGGTCCTGAGATCGAGCCCCACATCGGGCTCCCTGCTCAGTGGGAAGCCTGCTTCTCCCTCTCCCACTCCCCCTGCTTGTGTTCCTTCTCTCACTGTCAAATAAATAAATAAAATCTTTTAAAAAAAAATACTTGATTTGTATTGAGCATGAGCTAGTGTTTTGTTTTGTTTTTTGAGCATGAGCTAGTTCTGTCTTAGCATACTTCTAGAAGACCTTGCATTACTTAATCAATTTTAATTGGAAATCAGGGGCTCCTTGGCTGGCTCAGTTGGTGGAATGCACAACTCTTGATTTCAGGGTTGTGAGTTTGGGCCCCACGTTGGGTGTAGAGTTTACTTAAAATTTTTTAAAATTTTTAAGTAATGCATTTAAATCTTTAAAAAATTTTTAATAGGAGGGGCACCTGGGTGACTCAGTCAGTTAAGTGTCTGCCTTCAGCTCAGGTCATGATCCCGGCATCCTGGGATCGAACCCCGCATCAGGCTCCGTGCTCAGCGTGGAGCCTGCTTCTCCCTCTCCCTCTGCCTGCCTGTCTGCCTACTTGTGATCTCTCTCTGTCTCTCTGTCAAATAAATAAACGAAATCTTTAAAAATTTTTAATTGGAAATAAATTATTTTGCTTTGGAGATTGTCATCAAGTACCCAGCACAATAGCTTAAACATTTGTGGAAGATGGCATAGAGTAGTAGTTGAGAGACACAGCTTCTAGATTTAGGCTAATGTGAAACCCAGCTTCACATTTACTAGCTGTGTGATCTCAGGCAAGTCTTGAGTGTCCTTGTCTGTAAACTGGTTTAATAATAGCACCCACCTTATAGAATAGTGAGACTTAATAAGTTAGTGAATACACATATAAAGTGCTTAGAATGATCCTGACACATTAGTAAGAACTAAAATAGTGTTACACTATTTTTATTAACATGAAAAATATTTGTTGAATTTAATTAATCTTTTGCAGATTAGGTTGGTTGATTTAAAAACAGCTCAGATGTGTACTAATAAATATGATAAGTGTACTATTATGGTGAGCTCAAGGTTTAGGGAATTGTTTCTCCATGTCTGACTTGCAGGCATATTTACTCACTAATACCATGCAAGAATAATCTCTCCATCTCTTCTTTTCTCTCCTAAGTGATAGATATTAGAACTGTCTTCCCATGAGGCAGAAACCTGGAGCTTTGTCCATTTTACTTAGTGATCAATTTATACTTCTCTTTGATGTTTCCTTCTTTTCTAAAAGGAAGATCTAAAAGGGAAATCTAGCCTGGTTAATTTAACAGTATCTTTCAAACATTTTAAAAAGGTGGGTTGTAAATAAATTTAGTGGTTTTCAGGCAGTTAAGAAAATTTTTTTAAGTGAGAGTGCATCACAGGAAGTAAGGTTAAGTATTGTTTCATGAAGCATTACACATACATATGTGTATACATAAATATATTACTACATGTGTAACACATATATGAAAGACAGTAAGTATAATGATTAAGGACATGGACTCTGGAGCCATGCTGCCTGTATTCAAATCCTGGCTTGACTATTTGTCTTTGGATAAGTTTCTATGTGCCCCAGTTTACTTGTCTGTAAAATTAAGGTAATAAATATAGTACCTACCTCACAGAATTGTTGTGAGAATTAAGTGAATTAACATATGTAAAGAGCTTAGGATTTATACATCCCTTTCTCAATGTTTATCCATCCATCTATCCACACACACATACAGATATACACACAGATATCTATATATCTGAATCTACACACATGCACATATATAGTAAGAGCTATGTAAAAGTTATTGTTAATAATGTGTGTGTGTGTGTGTGTGTGTGTTTGCTTGCTGTGTCCTAATTTAAAATATGTTTCTTACTGTGAGTTGTGGCCAAAAAAGTTTTAGTTACTGGTTTATCAGGTGGAAGCTGGTATTGTGAGTGGATTTGGAGTGAGAAGACTCTGGTCCAAGTCAATTCTCTGTCAATCCCCAGGTTTCCTGGAATGTGTCACTTGACCTCTCTGTCATTGTCTTTCTCTTAAAGGTGATTGGGCACCAAATTATCTTAAATGTGCCAACAAACAGTATAATTCTATGCTTTTATTCTTTCTGTCTCTTCCCTTTCTTCCCTCTTACTTGGGAAGTTCTTTATGGGCTGCAGATTCTTCATGAGTTTTGACCTTGGCCAGGATGACTAAATGAGGATTAGGTGCCTGAGAAAAAAGACATGTAATAGGGACTCCCCATACAGGATAGTGACCAACTGACCTCATCAGATCTTTCCTTTGAAGGCAAGTTGAATGTGGGAAGACAGGCAACATTAGGGATGCCTAGAGAGAGACATCAGAATGGAAGAGGATCAGAGCAGTGTTGCTATAGTGTCCTTCAGATTATGACGGGAGGAAAAATGGCTTATACAATCGGTACTGGCAGTGAAATTCTGCTGAGGGGAGAGAACCATTCAAACTGCCTTTGACTAACATATGGTTGTGGAAAACTGACCCTCAGGATGTGCCCTGGGTGGGAAATAGAGAGATGGTTGTTGAGCCAGGAGAGGAGATGAGACAAAGGGGGCCCAGGAACATGAGAAGATAGAGCTTAAATACAAGAGACACCAGTGAAACTTTCCTAGAAGCAGGGATAGTTAAGAACTTTTCAAATAACAGGGATCTCTAATTCTCAATTTTTTGTTGGCTGTGTCACACTGGGGTGCAATGCCTCTCTATTGTACTTGTACTCTCTGTTGACTTGAGTCAGTAGTGTTCCAGAAAGAAAGGGGATTAAGAAGGGTCCATCAACTTGGTATAAGGAAGAAAGTGAAATTCAGAACAGATATCAAGAATTTAGTGGAAGCAGGAACTCAACTGAAATGTAGCCCCCCCCCCCAGGCACCCAGACATACTAGAAAGGATACCAGGTTTCCCAGTATATGTAGAATGAAGGTTTGAGCCAATTTACTTAAATCCTGGAAGACAGGATGAGTTAAGCAAGTGCAAGAGCTGGAGGCTTTCAAGCAGCTGATACATGATATGATACCATAACTCTTTCATATAGAGTGTTGTTTTCCTAAGACTATCTCTGAGCACTAGCTTTGTAAGTTTCTCCTCACCAGTAAGGGTTTCCTGGTAAAATAAATTTGGGAAGTGATGGGCACTGTGCCACTCAACTCTCCTTGAGGCCCTATGGTTTACATTAGCATGTTATAACTCTGGGAAGATGGGCAGTGAAGGTTAAGATTACACAGTTGCCTTCCTTGAAGCCCAAAAGAACCAAAGGAACATAGTCTAGTTTCCAATTACTTGTTGCTAAATTGTTCTATCTTCATTTCAAAAGAGGCATTGCCAAACCAACATGTCCAGAAACTTCCCAATGAAGTGCATTTATCCTCTTGTTTCCACCATCTTGAATAATATCACTGCCACCTGTCATCTCAGTTAGAAATCTCAGTTATCTTATATTTTGGACCCTTAGTTCTCCTTCACATCTGCCACACACATATAATAGAATTAGTTCATTATCAGATCTTGTTGATGCTTGTAAAACGCTTATATATCCCTTGCTACATGCCAGACTTTTTATAATTTTAATATACATTGGATGTTTATGATACACTGACTCCTTCTAACAGGAAATTGTATTTCCATAAATTAAGCAACAAACAATCGGAGATTGAAATTGAAACAAATAGCATCAAAAATGAACAGTTAGGGATAAATCTGACCAAAGATGTGAAAGACGTGTACACTGGAAACTACTAAATATTGCTGACAGAAGTAAAGAAAATGTCAATAAATGGAGAGATACACCTTGTTCGTGGCCTGTAAGACAGTATTGTTAAGATGTCAGTTCTCCCCAAACTGATCTATAGATTCAATATAATACCAGTCAAAATCTCAGCACTGTTTTGGGTAGAAATTGGCAAGCTGATTTTAGCATTCATATGGGAATGCCAAGGACTTAAAATAACTAAAACAACTTTAAAATAATAAGAAAATTGGAGGGGTGCACTACTTGATTTTAAACATTGTTGTTAAGCTATAACCAAAACAATGTGGTATTGGCATGGAAATAATTCATCAAAGGAACAGAATAGAGAGTTTTGAAATATACCCATACATTATGGACAATTGATTTTTTTTTAGATCAGAGCAAAGGCAATGCAATGGAAAAGGGATAGCTTTTTATTTATTTATTTATTTTTTTAAAGCAAGCAGCTGTTTCTTCTTTTTCTTTTCTTTTCTTTCTTCCTTTCTTTCTTTCTTTCTTTCTTTCTTTCTTTCTTTCTTTCTTTCTTTCTTTCTTTCTTTGACAGAGAGACAGCGAGAGAGGGAACACAAGCAGGGGGAGTGGGAGAGGGAGAAGCAGGCTTCCCGCTGAGCAAGGAGCCCAACGTAGGGCTCGATCCCAGGACCCTGGGATCATGACCTGAGCTGAAGGTAGACGCTTAATGACTGAGCCATCCAGGCGCTCCAGGGATAGCTTTTTCAACAAATAGTGTGGGAATAATTGCATTGCTATATTTAATTTTTTTAAGATTTTATTTTTAAGTAAACTCTACATCCAACATGGGGTTTGAACCCAAACCCTGAGATCAAGGGTCACATGCTTCACTGACTGAGCCAACCAGGCACCCCTAGATATCTATAATTAAAATAATTTGGGTCCATACCATGCACCGTTTACAAAAAACTAGCTCAAAATGGATCATATACCTAAATGTGAGTCATAACATTAAAAACATTCTAGAAAAAACATGGTAGATAATCTTTGTGACCTTGAATTAGGCAATATTTCTTAGAAAAGACACCAAAATCACAATCTATAAAAGGACAAATTGATGAATTAGACTTCTTCAAAATCTAAAACCTTCCATTCTTCAGAAGACATTGTAAGGAGAGGAGAGAATGAAAAGACCATAGACTGGGAGAAAATCTTTGGGAAGTATATATTTGATAAAGGACTTGATTCCAGAATATATAAAGAACACTCAAAACTCAAGAAAACCCAATACAAATGGACAAAAGATTTGAATAGACACTTCAGCAAAGAAGATATAGAGATGGCAAATAATTACATGAAAACATGACTAATATTGTTACTCATTGGAGAAATGCAAATTAAAAACTACAATGAGATACCACTACATACCTATCAGAATGACTAAAATTAAAAAGATTGACCACCCCAAGTGTTGAAGAGGATGTGGAGGAACTAGAACTCTCAAATACTACTGGTGGGAATGTAAAATGGTACCATCATTTTGGAAAACAGTTTGGCAGTTACTCAAAAATGTTAAGTATACATCTATTACATGATCTACCTATTCCACTTCAAGATATTTATTTACCCAAGAGAAAAGAAAATATATGTCCATATAAAAATTTGTACAGAAATGTTTATAATAGCTTTATTTACAGCCCCCAAGAGATAAGCGACCCAAATTTCCATCAAAAGGTAAATGGATAAACAAATGATAGCATATTTATACAATGCCATTGTACTCAGCAATAAAAAGGAATGAACTGTGTGTACAGCCAACAAGGATGACTCCCTAATTATGCTAAGTGAAAAAAGCCAATCTAAAAAGATGATATACTATATTGTCCCATTCCTTTAAAACTCTAGAAAATGCAGACAAGCCTAATAGTGACAGAAAGCAAATCAATTTGTTTGGGGAGGTGAGGGGAAGTGTGGGGTGGAGGAGCACAGATTAGTGGGAAAGGAAGGGATTACAAAGGGACCTGAGGAAACTCTGGGCCGTAATCCATGTGTTAACTATCTTGATCACAGTGATGGTTTCATGGGTATGTGCATATGTCAAACTTACCAAATTGTATACTTAAAGTATGTGCACCTTATTTTATCTCAATTATATCGCAATAAAACTTTTTTTAAAAAGGTGGTTCCAATATACATTTGTTGGAGTGAGGTGTGGGTGGGTCATTCAAGTAGGCATATCCAGCTTAGGGTTGGAAAAGGGGATCTGGAGCTCCGGGGAGAAGCTGGGGGTAAAGATTGTAGGAATAAATTGTCCCTCCCACTCTCTCACTCCTTCCCTCTTCTTCCTCCTCCAGCATAAAGATCTGAGCTGGTTGAAAACTGTACTTATGTGAAGTTGATAGTTGAAGATATAGGGAAGGCTGGTTACATGAAGGAATGGGTACAAGGAAAGGTTATTGAGGAAAGAAACTTGAGAAACACTTGAGGCATGTTTGAAGGGGATATTGAACAATAAGAGAAACCAGTAGGACCAGAAGAATGGTGGGCATACAGGAAAATAATTAGTAAAAGGGAATGGATGGGCTACCTCCTTTTTGCTTAGCACTATTTCTGTAAGTGTTGGTCTGTCTTTCCAGGGCTCAAGAACATCTCCACTGGGATAAAGAACAAACCAATCAACCACAGGGACTATGCTGGTTAATTTCCTATTGTTTCTGGCAGAGTAGTAGGTTGTTGTAAAAAAAAAAGCACAAAACTAAACCTCGAGGAAAACAATACTCTTAGCAGGTGGGAGTCATTTCACATGTAGTCCTTTAGCTAGCTCAACAAAGCAAACAATATTTGCTTGGCACCAGCATCTTCTGTTTTCATAAGCCAGGCCACATGAAATGCTGAGTGCCTTTAGAGAGGTATAGTAATTTATCCCCTGCTGCCTGGCATAAAGTGGGTGAACCATTTTTAATGTCATAGAACAAGGATAGAAAAAAACCCTGTGAATTATATAAAAACATATATGAGGTCTTTAAATGGGTGTCCTGGCTGCACACCTTTTGAGATGCCTTTCAGCCTTTTGTGCTCCTGCCCGAGAAGGTCTGATAATAATTTCCAAAAATTGCTGTGTTCTTGGATTCATATTACATGAATGCACCCAGGAGAAATTAGTTGATTATTTCAGAGCAATAACAGGCACTGTGGAAAAGAACCTAACAGGGTCAGAATTTCTGCTTTCTTATGTTCTTTAGATTTCCTACAATAATAAATGATTATGAAATCTACAGATTTTCCAGGGAAGATTTAATATTAAGTTCCAATTGAAGTTTCTCATTCAAAGTCTTTAGAAAGAAGTGGGTTGAATTTCATACCGTGACTAAACAGTGTTGAGGGGGAAACAAGAACCAAAGAAAAATTAACCAACTGACCAAACAAACAGAAACCCAAATTCACAAAAATAAAAACACCCTATATGCCAAATAACAGCATTCAGTGCTGACTGGTTTGTTAGATGACAGAGAGACCTCTGTTCTGACTGATGGGCTGTGTGACTTGGGACAGATTGCCCATCTCTCTGAGCCTCCGCTCCTCCATCAGAGGGACCCTAATACCTACCTCGCCAACAGAGATGTGGTGGGAATCAATGACAGAGTGCCTGGCCGGATTATCCAAAAATGATCATTTAGTTCCTTCCCCTTTTTCCTCAGGGACTAACCGAGGCCGACAGCTTAGGATGCAAGCAGAACTTTTGCTGTAGTGCGTAAACCAATTCCAGTCTTTGCCTTCTTTGCTGTTTCTGCTTCTGTACCCTCTTGGAGTGTGAATGAGGAAGGTTCTCTCCTTTTGAGGTACAGGTTTGGGTTGGGTTAACTTAGCTAGGAGAGTGACATGTCTGGCTTTTTTCCCTGCTGCCTTATGTCTTTGGCCATGTTTCCACCAGGCTGTGGCCTCAGTGCTCTGGTCAAACCAGAGTCATTGAAGCTGAGAGAGTAGGAGGTGTGGTGACACACTGCGCTCAGAGCTGGTATTCCCAAATTCTTCTGAACTGCCGCAGAGACAGCACAGCCTTGGTTCAGGCAGGCTTCCTCTCTGCAGCTGTCAGCCTTCTCCTTTACCCTTCCAGATGTCCTACACTCTCTCAGGGCAAGAGGTGGTCCATGGCTTCGGCACTGATGGAAAGAAATCTTATTCCAAAGAGGAGGTACTCTATTCCGGCTCTCGGTTTTTATTTTGTCCTTAAACCTCAGACTCCCTTTCCCAGGATGGATTTAAATTGGCTTACAGTAATAATTCCCATTTGTTACATGCCCCATGCTTTAAATTCACTAACTCACTTATTTCTCACAGAAGTCCTGCAAAATACATGTGATTGGTCCCATTTTACTGATGAGGAGTTTGAGGCTTAAACAGATATTAGGACTTGTGTGAAGCAGCATAGTTGGTGACAGTAATATTGGAACCCAGTATGTTCTATTTTGGAGCAGTGAGGCAGTTTGTCTCTCAGTGCTATTTACCTGCTTTTCCACGCTCCTCACCATACTGTCACCCTGGAAAAGGCATCCTGGTCTGGGGCAAGTGCTAGTCTAAAGGATTTATTTGCCATGTTGATCCTGAGATGTGATCTCTTTCTCTGTCTCATCCCTGGGATGTCATTAGAGAGAGTTTGCCAGCTGGGAAAAGATGCAAAGGACCACAGCACCAGTGAGTACTGTGTGTCCTCATAAAAGCGCTGCTCCAAAAACAACTACATTTTACTGAATTTAACCAAAAATTGAGGCTAGTTTTTACAACTAAATGAGTGGAGTTGCATTAATTATCTATAAACCTTATTCTTAAGTGGTTCTCAGCTCTAAAATTCCAAAGGAAGCAAGCAGAGTACAGTATGCAATGTTCTCCGAGGTGGATGATCCAGGCTTCTCAAATTTTAGAAGGTCTCATTGGGGACAGTTATGATCTTGAACTATATCATGCTTTTATTCTTTAAAAGGCTCTTTTAAGCCCTCAAAGCTGAACAAGCTGGCCTATCTCAGAGCACCAGAGCTAGGTCAAAAGCGCATCAACATTTTTTTTTTTCTAGCAAAACTAAAACAAACACGAACAATATTTCCTATAAAATTGAAAAATAGAATCAGTGAGGAGAAACAGGGTAAAAAGAAGGACAGGGGTGCCTGCGTGGCTCAGTCATTAAGTGTCTGCCTTCGGCTCAGGTCATGATCCCAGGGTCCTGGGATCGAGCCCCACATCCGGCTCCCTGCTCCGCGGGAAGCCTGTTTCTCCCTCTCCCACTCCCCCTGCTTGTGTTCCCTCTCTCGCTGTCTCTCTCTCTGTGTCAAAATAAATAAATAAGATCTTAAAAAAAAAAAGAAAAAAGGACAGTTTTGGATTTTGTAAGAATTGAACTTTGATTCAGAATTTGAACTTGGTGTGAATTGAATTTATTTAACTTTCATTCACATTTAAAGGCCTAGGCCCAAGTCAAGAAGAGTTCCTGTAGCATTCCACGAAAGATTTTGCTTTGTTATCCACATTTAAGTTCCATGATTGGTGCACTAGGGTTATTTTTCCAATCTGAATGGATGTAGAAGCACGTATGGACATGCAGTGGGCACAAAGCTGTTAGCATCACTCAGAAATAAGCTTAGATCTCATCGCAACCAATATAAATCTTGCATAACAAAGGATTTGGGGCTTAAGGTGGTTTTTAAACTTCAAACAGTGTTCAGTATGACTTATTTTTATTACCTTAGAACGTACTTGTTTTTCTACGTGTTCAAAGCACCTTACTCTGAGATACAGAGTTAGTTTTTATGGTGGTAATGAACTCTTCAGTAGATGACAGAATTGATGTCTGATACTACGGCATGAACTCCTCCATGCAGCTATAGCTAAGTTTCATCTGTGACTTCAAGTGACTTGACTCTGTGGCAGCTGCAAAGCAAGGAGCACAGGCTTTGGAGTCAGGTTCTCTTACTTATGTATTTTGGCTTTGGGAAAATCACTAGTGATTCTTAAAATTTAACGTGCCTAACAAATCACCTGAGGTTTTTGTGAAAACGCAGATTCTACTCTGTAGGTCTAGTGTGAAGCCTGAGGTTCTGCATTTCTAACAAGCTCCCAGATGGTGCTGATGTTGACAATCACACTTTGTGTGTCAGAAAACTATTTGAACCTTAGTTTTCTCATCTGGGAAAAAAAAGGGGGATGAAAATAACTAGTTGGGAAAATTGTTAGGAACATTAACTGAGTCAGTGTGGTGAAGCATCTGACACATAGGAAGATTACCACAAATATAAATGTCCCACTCCTCCTTTTCCCCTATTTTGTTCCTTCCTAGCTCAGCAGCTTGTTCAACTCCAAGTTTCCTCAGCCCCAGTTTTTACTGGATTTACCTTCATATTTATGATATAGTAAGGTTTATGGCAAAAACACACATATGAATAATGAAGAGCGCACCCCTGTCCTCTTTCTCCAAATTATGTGACATTCAACATTACATGGAAAATCTTATACCCAATGTGAATGCCCAAATTGAATTGAAAAGCAACTTGTTCAAAATGGTTCTAAACCTTTGCTTAACCATTAGCAAAAAAAAAAAATTGATTATTTGGGATCACAAAACAATACCCAATTCTTAGAAGACACACTTCTAAGATAAAATGTTTCAAAATGGTTAGAAATAAAAGAATGGGCAAAATAGACCAGGCAACTCAAATATAAGCAAAACAAGGGTTCTTTTTTTTTTTTTAAGATTTTATTTATTTATTTGACAGAGAGAGAGACAACGAGAGAGAGAACACAAGCAGGGGGAGTGGGAGAGGGAGAAACAGGCTTACCGCAGAGCAGGGAGCCCGATGCGGGGCTCGATCCCAGGACCCTGGGATCATGACCTGAGCCGAAGGCAGACGCTTAACGACTGAGCCACCCAGGCGCCCCCAAAACGAGGGTTCTAATCTTGATATCAGACAAACTAGAATTCAATTTGTAAACTCTTCCATTAAGTAGAAGGGGAGGGAATACTTCAACCCATCATCTGAGGTCAGTTTTACCCTGATGCCAAAACCAAAGACATCAGAAGAATAGAAAACTATAGGCCAATCTCTTATGAATGTAGCAGCAAAAATCATTCTCAACAAAATACTAGCAAATTCTATCAACGTATCAGAGTTATACATGCCAAATAGCATTTATCCCATGAATGCAAGAGTGGTTTAACATTTAAAAATCAATTAATGTAATATACCATGTTTTAAAATTACACGATCATTTCAATAGATGCAGAAAAGCATTTGACAAAGTCAAGTTCCTCTCAGAATAAAAATACTTAAACTAGAAGGGAATAAAGTAAATAGAAGGGAAATTCCTCAACCTGATAAAGAGCATCTACAGGAATTTACAGCTAATATACTTAATGGTGAAGGTGTGAGTATTTTCCCCGATAAGATCAGAGATGAGACAAAGATGTCATTCTCACCACCTCTATTCAGTGGTCTACTTGAGACTCTTGCTAGGGGCAATATCATAGTCCATTCAGGCTATAATTACAGAATATCATAAACTAAGAGGCTTATAAACAACAAATTTATTTCTCATTGTTAAGGAAGCTGAGGCCAAGATCAAGTTGCCAGCAGTCTGGTGTATGTTAAGATGTCACTCCCTGTAGACAGTTTTTTGTTTTTGTTTTTTGCTGTGTTCTCATGGCAGAAGGGGCAAGGGACCCCTCCCAGGCTTCTTTTATAAAGGCACTAATCTAAATCATGAGGGCTCCAACGTCATGACCTAATCACCTCCCAAAGATTCCACCTACTATCATGACCCTGGGTGGTAGGATTTCAACATATGCATTTTTGAGTGATTCAAATATTCAATCTATAGTAGGCAATTAGTCAAGAAAAAGAAATAAAAGACATCCAGACTGGAAAGGAAGAAGTAAAACTATATTCACAAATGTCATGATCTTGTGCATAGAAAATCTCAAGGACCCACTAAAGACCAATTAGAGATGATAAACAACTTCTGCAAGGTTGTAGGATATAAGAGCAATATAAAAAAATCAATTGCATTTCCATACATTATCAAAAACCAATCTGAAAATGAAGTTCAAAAACAATTTCTTTTATCATAGCATGAAAAAGATTAAAATAGGAATAATTTAAACTGGAGATGCGTAAGACTTGTATACTGAAAGCTGCAGAACATTGTTGAAAAAAATGAAAGAATGTCTAAATAAATAGACATCCTATGCTCATAGATTGGAAGACTTAATACAGCATGTGAAAATGGCAGTACTCCCTAACATTGATCTACTGATTCAATGCAATCTATAGCAAAATCCCAGAATTTGGCAAGCTGATCCTAAAATTCATGTAGAAATGCAAGGAATCTAGAATAGCCAAAACAGTCTTGAGAAGAACAACACAATTGTAGGACTCACTTGTAGTTTCAAAGATAGAGCAATCAAGACAGTATGGCACTACCATGAAGATCAATGGAATAGAATTTAGAGTCCAGAAGTAAACCCTAAACTTTTATGGTCAGTTGACTTTTGATGAAGGGGCCAAGACAATTTGATGGGGGGAAATAATAGTCTTTTAACAAATGGCACTAGGGAAATTAGATATCCATATGAAAAAGTATGAATTTGGAATATTATGGGAGTAGTGGAAATTTTATTGATATAATAAACGAATCTCAACTCAAATATCAGCATTGTGCATTTTAGCATTTCTGCTAAAATCAGGAACAAGTGTTTGTTACTACCACTGTATATACAATATGCTGAAAGTATTAGCCAATACAATTGGGAAAGCAAAGAAATTATAGAGACATACAAATTATAAAGGAGGAGATAAAACTATCATTTATAGGTATGATATGATGGTGTACTTTGAAATTGTAAGACAATCAGTTGAAAAGCTTTGTCAAGCAATAAGAGAATTCAAAGATAGTTACATATAAAACCAATACAGGGAAATCAGTAGCAATCTATCTATATCAATATGAATGTATATCAACCAGTTAGAAGATAAGACCTTACTTGGAATAGCAATCAAAAAGATAAAATACCTACA
This sequence comes from Leptonychotes weddellii, assembly GCF_054177405.1. Lineage (NCBI taxonomy): Eukaryota > Metazoa > Chordata > Mammalia > Carnivora > Phocidae > Leptonychotes > Leptonychotes weddellii. The sequence continues at coordinate 100,299,254 of NC_138378.1, forward strand.
GATTCAGCAAGACACACATGAAGAAAACTTTAAAACTCTTCTGAAAAATACAGAAGAAGATTTGAACAAATGCAAACATTTTGCATGGTCTTAGAAATTATCTTCATAAAGTTGACAGTTTTCTCCAGGGTAAATTATACATTTTACATGATCCCAATAAAAATGCCAGTACTTCCTCCCCCCTCCACCCCCCCTGAGGTGACAAAGTTTATTCTGAAGTTCATATGACAAATGAAACAAATGAGACCACCCAGGAAATTCTGATAGGGAAGAGTGATGGGGAAGGGCTATCCCTATCAGATATTAAAGCATAAAGCAACAACAATTTTAAAAGTATGATAATGGTGTTTGAAAGAAGCAGATGGACCAATAGAACAGAATAGCACGCCCAGAAATTAACTCATATACATACAGGAATTCAGTAGATGATACGGTGATCATCTCAAATCAATGGCAGGGGTGGGGAATCTCAACTATACAAATAGTGTTGGGACAACTAGAACCATCTAGAAAAATACAAAGTGGGATCTATACTTCATACTACAGGAGGGTAAATCCCAAGTGAATGAAAGATTTAGATGTTAAAATTGAAGCCAAATAAATGCAAATAAAATGAAGAAATTATGAATTTGGGGTGGAGGATGCCTTTCTAATTATGACTAGAAATCTAGTGTGTAGCTCCCTCTGGGTCCTTGGGAGGGCTCCTGACATGTCTCTGGGCATGTCCCTGCATGGGGAACAGGACTGGCCTGGACTGCAGTTGAGGGGGCTGGGACTGAGTCACAGGGGGACCACAGTTGTGACTGAGGTCCACAGGTCTGTCTCTGTGGGCACAGATGGGCGCACCTCCTGCTGGGTGCCTAGGTTGGCAGGACTGCCCTTGGATTGTATGTGAGTAGGACTAGAGTTGGATCATAAAGCTGCTCAAGATTTGTAGACAGTCCCAAGGTTGGCAAACCTACTCCCCAGGGCACAATCCTTACATGTTAATCTTTCTCAGAGTTTCCTTCGTGGCCCAGTAGCTCTTTTCATTCGAAATGCTTGGTGTGGGCAAAGCCAGTGTGACTGGAGATTTCGTGAGAGGGGGTGGAAGTAGATGAGACTAAGGAAGTGAGAGAGGACAGATTACAAGAATAGTACGTCAGCAGATGCTGTAGAGTTCCCTTCTTCCACACACACACCAAATGTACAGATACACATGGAGCAATTCCCTGTGAAAGAAATCTGGAAACTAGCTGACCAACTCCTACACATCTAACAAATGAGAAAATATCCACATCTAAATGAATAGGAAAGGCTGAGGCACACTCTTGCTATAAAGCCCACCTCAACACAGTGCCATACAATTGTCCTGGAACTCCCAACTCCTACCTTCTCCCTGTGGATCAAGGGTTCTGAACCCCACATCTATCTCCACAACTAGAGATTCCTCCCACTAGAGAAACAGACTCCTAAAACACCTATATCTGTAAGCCAACAAGGCTGTGTCCATGAGACTCCAATATTACAGCAAATAAAGGAGCAATTCTTTTTTTTTTTTTTTTAAAGATTTATTTATTTGAGAGAGAGAGATAGCTCAGTGAGGAGGGGCAGAGGGAAGGGGAGAGAGAAACCCAAGCAGACTCTGTGCTGAGCACAGAGCCAATGCAAGGCTCTGTCTCATGACCCTGAGATCATGACCTGAACAGAAACTGAGTCAGATGCCCAACTGACTGCTTCACCCAGACACCCCAAGAAGCAATTCTTAATGAGCACACAGGCACTTGCTGTGACTATTGCCTTAGGGCTCAGTGTAGAGAGATCAGGCACAATTGCCCATCTCCTACTCTTCCCCTGAAAGAGGTTTATCTGCATAATTTAAAAGCTGACACTGGAGGACCAGCTTTCTAATTTAGCAGGCACTAGGAACTGGCTGTAATCCTCCCCAGAGACTGGGGAAGTCAGAGCTCATCTCTCTCACCTTCTTCTAGAAGTTTATCTGCATACTTTAAAAGATGCTGCCTGAAATTTAACAGGCATCAGGGGATGTTTGTAATCTTCCTAAAACCTGAGAAGCTTGTAGACACCTCTCATGCCTTCTCCCTTCATCTCACTCCAATAATAAAACCCAGTTGCGAGTATCTTCTTGGAAGGAGCTTATAAACACATCTGGCACTTCAGCTTTTTTGGCAGTCACCCAAGGGTCAGGTCCCAGATTGCTTGACTCTAATAGTCAATGAGGTTTGCATTCAGGAGTCTTACAGGATTGTAGCAAGCAAAGAGTTCTTAACAGGTACAAGAGCACCCTCCCTGCAGCTATACACCAAGGTACAGCAGAGAGGGAGCAGTCACAAATGCTCATTTTCCAGTTTCTCCCTGGAGGGGCCTTACTATAAACTTTCTCAGCTGGTGCCTGAGGGTCCAGCTTCTAATCAGCCTGCATCCAGGCACTGACTGTAATCTTACCTTTTGGAACACAGACAGGTTTTGGCACACCCTCAACTACTAGAAGCCACTAAAAATAAAAATGCTTCTTGGACAATCACCAAGGTTAGAGACAACCAAGAGCTGGAGCAGGGTTCAAGGATAAGGTTCATCTCCTGCATGAGACCACTCCATCAGGACTGGGAGAGGTGGCTGTTTCATATAATAGTCAGAAACCAACACAAAAAGTCAAGGAAAATGAAGAAATAGATGAATGTGTTTCAAACCAAAGAATAAGATGAATGTCCAGAAACATGTCTTAATGGGATGGAGATAAGTGGCTCTCCTAACGGAGAGTTCAGAATAATAGTCTTAAAGATACTCACTGGGAGGCCAGAAGAACAATGTGTCAACAAAGTGAGAATTTCAAAAAAGAGATAGAAAATATTAAAAAGTACAAATGGAAATCATGGAGCTAGAGAGTGCAAATAACCTGAAAAATTCATTAGCAGTGTACAACATCAAACTAGATCAAGTGGAAGAATGAGCCAGTGAGCTCAAAGACAGGATAGTGGAATTCATCCAATCAAAGGAATAAAAAGAAAAAAAAAGATGAAAAGAGTGAAGATAGCGTAGGGGATTATGGAACACTATCAAACGTACCAATGTTATGCACTGTAGGAGACAGGATGGAGAAAGGATCAGAAAGTTTATTCAAAGAAATAAATGGCCGAGAGGCACCTGGGTGGCTCAGTTGGTTAAGTGTCTGTCTTTGGCTTAGGTCATGATCTAGGGATCCTGAGATTGAGCCACGCATTGGGCTCCCTGCTCAGTGGAGAGTCTGCTTCTCCCTCTTCCTCTGCCCCTCCCCCCGCTCGTGCTCCCTCTCTCTTTCTCTCTCTCAAATAAATAAATAAAATCTTGAAGGAAAGAAGAAAGAAAGAAAGAAAGAAAGAAGAAAAAAGAAAAAGAAAGAAAGAAAGAAAAAAGAAAGAAAAGAAGGAAGGAAGAAAGAAATGGATGAAATAAAATAATGGTTGAAAACTTCCTTAACCTGGAGAAAGAAAAAGACATTTAGATTCAGGAAGTCCAGAGAGTTCCAAATATTAAGTGTGTAGTTCCATGGTACTAAATATTTGCATAATGGTGTGCAACCATCGCCACCATCCATTCCATCTAAAATTCTTTTCATCTTGTAACACTGACACTCTATACCCATTAAACAGTAACTCCCCATCCTTTCTCTTCCTAGCCCCTGGCAACCACCATTCTACTTTTTGTCTCTATGATTCTGACTACTCTTAAGTACCTCATGTAAGTAGAATTATGCAGTATTTGTCTTTTTTGTGACTGGCTTATTTCACTTAGAATAATGTCCTCAAGTTTCATCCATGTTGTAGCATATACCAGAATTTCCTTCTTTTTAAAGGCTGTATGTAATATGTAAATGTATATATTACATTTTGCTTATCCATCTCTCATCAGAAATTTGGGTTGCTTCTGCATTTTAGCTATTGTGCATAAGGCTACTATGAACATGAGTATACAGATATCTGAGACCCTGTTTTCAATTCTTTTGGGTATATGCCCAGAAATGGAATTGCTGGATCATGTAATTTTATTTTTAATTGTTAGAGGAACTTCTATACTGTGTTCCATAGTGGCAGTACCATTTTACGTTCCAACCAGGTGCACAAAGTTACTGTTTTCTCCACATCCTTGCCAACACTTGTTCTCTTGTTTTGTTTTGTTTTGTTTTTTTAATTTTAATAGAAACCATCCTACTGGGAGTGAAGTAGTATCTCATTGTAGTTTGATTAGCATGCCTTTAATAATTAGAGTTGACCATCTTTTCATGTATTTACTGGGTATTTGTGTATCTTCTTTGGAGAAATGTCTATTCAAGTCCTTTGCTCACTTTTGAACTGGGTTGTTTGTATTTTTGTTGTTGAATTATAGGAGTTCTTTATATATTTTGCACATTATCAGAATATTCGGAGGCACCTCAGTGGCTCAGTTGGTTAAGTGTCTGACTCTTGATTTCGGCTCATGTCGTGATCTCAGGGTCATGGATTGAACCCCTCATCAGGCTTTATGCTGGGTGTGGAGCCTACTTAAGATTCTCTCTCTCTCTCTCCCCCTCTCCCTTTGCCCATCCCCTCCCAACTTGTACTCTCTCTCTCTCAAAAAACCCCCAGAATATCCAGATATATGATTCTTTTATATAATTATAATTTGCAAATGTTTTCCCCCATTCTGTGGATTACCTTTTTAGTCTTTGATGCTCAACATTTAAAAATTTTCATACCATTTGAGTTCACTCACAGGTGAAATCTATAAAAAATCCACAAATGAATAAACAAAAAGCAGAATCAGACTTATAAATGCAGAGAAAAAAAAAACTGATAGTTGCCAGAGATGAGGGGTGGGGTGGGAGGTAGGGCAAAATGGGTAAAGGGGAGTGGGAGACACAGGCTTCCAGATATGGAATGAATAAGTCACAAGAATAAAAGGCACAACCTAAGGAAGGATGGACCCAGAAATGGACCCACAACTATATAGTCAACTCATCTTTGACAAAGCAGGAAAGAATATCCAATGGAAAAAAGACAGCCTCTTTAATAAATGGTGTTGGGAAAATTGGACAGCAACATGCAAAAGAATGAAACTGGACCACTTCCTTACACCATACACAAAAATAAATTCAAAATGGATGAAAGACCTAAATGTGAGACAGGAAACCATCAAAATCCTAGAGGAGAACACAGGCAGAAACCTCTCTGACCTCAGCTGTAGCAACGTCTTACTAAACATGTCTCCTGAGGCAACGGAAACAAAAACAAAAATAAACTATTGGGACTTCATCAAAATAAAAAGCTTCTGCACAATGACGGAAACAATCACCAAAACTAAAAGGCAACCTTCAGAATGGGAGAAGATATTTGCAAATGACATATCTGATAAAGGGTTAGTATCCAAAATCTATAAAGAACTCATCAAACTCCACACCCAAAAAACAAATAATCCAGTTAAGAAATGGGCAGAAGACATTAATAGACATTTTCCCAAAGAAGACATCCAGATGACTTCCAGACACATGAGGAGATGCTCAACAACACTCATCATCAGAGAAATACAAATCAAAACCAGGATGAGATACCACCACACACCTATCAGAATGGCTAAAATTAACACAAGAAGCAACAGGTGTTGGTGAGGATGCAGAGAAAGGGGAACCCTCTTGCACTGTTGATGGGAATGCAAACTGGTGCAGCCACTCTGGAGAACAGTATGGAGATTCCTCAAAAATTTAAAAATAGAGCTACCCTATAACCCAGCAATTGTACTACTAGGTATTTACCCAAAGGATACAAAAATACAGATTCAAAGGGGTACTTGATCCCTGATGTTTATAGCAGCATTATCAACAATAGCCTAATTATGGAGAGAGCCCAAATGTCCATTGACTGATGAATGGATAAAGAAGATGTACACACACACACACACACACACACACACACACACACAAACTGGAATACTACCCAGCCATCAAAAAGAATGAAATCTTGCCATTTGCAATGATGTGGATGAAGCTAGAGTGTATTATGCTAACTGAAATAAGTTAGAGAAAGAAAAATACCATATGATCTCACTCATATGTGGAATTTAAGAACTAAAACAGGTGAACATACAGGAATTGGGGGGGAAGGGAGAGAGGAAATAAACCATAAGAGACTCTTAATGATAGAGAACAAACTGAGCATTGATGGAGGGAGGTGGGTGGGGTGATGGGATGGATGGGTAAAGTATATTGGGGAGGGCACTTTTTGTGATGAACACTAGGTGTTGTATGTAAGTGATGAATCACTGAATTCTATTCCAGAAACCAATATTGCACTGTATGTTAACTAAGTAAAATTTAAATTAAAAAAATCAATTGAGACTTAATTTGTGGCCTAACATATGCTCTATCCTGGAAAATGTATCATGTGCACTTGAGAAGAATTTTTATGCTGTTGTGGAGTAGAGTGTTCTGTATATGTCTGTTAGATCTAGTTCATTTATTGTTTTGTTTCTCTGTTTCCTTACTGGTTGTTCTATCCATTATTGTGAGTGAGGAATCAAAGTCTCCAAGTAGTACTATAGAACTATTTATTTCTTCCTTCAGTTCTGTCCGTTTTTGCTTCATATATTGTGCTGGTCTGCTATTAGGTATAAATGTTTATAATTCTTTTTGCTATATTGAACTTTTTTAGTAATGTAAGCCCAAGATGAGAGGAAGAGGACAGAGAATGGAAGTAATATTCATTGAACATTTAAGATGTGGCTGATAAATTACTGATTTTTTTTGCATTATGTTACTCTTTACAATACCCCTGTGAAATAAGTATTCTTGTTTAGATTGGAAAACAAGCTCAGAAACCAAAAGCAACTGACTGAAGAGGTCCAGATGATTGAAGAGCTTCTTTACTGGGAATTTTAATTATGAGTAAATGTATGTGTTCATCAAGTCTTTCCCTCTTTCTCTGTCTCTCTTTGTCTGTCTTCTGTCTGTCTCTCTCTCACACACACACAGACACACACACTGAAGGGCCAAGACACACAGTCAGTTAAAATGAGAACTACAATAAAACATTGAATGATGGGGTGGAGCAAGATGGCGGAGGAGTAGGAGACCTGGATTTCATTTGGTCTCAGGAATTCAGCTGGATAGGGATCAAACCATTCTGAACACCTACGAACTCAACAGGAGATTGAAGAAAAGAATAGCAGCAACTATCTGAACAGGAAAGCGACCACTTTCTGGAAGGTAGGATGTGCGGAGAAGTGAATCCGAGGCGATATTCGGGAGGATAGACGGCGGGGGAGGGGCCTCCATCGGCCGCTTCTGGCAAGTGATAGAGACGCAGAGCACAAAATCGGAACTTTTAGAAGTCAGCTCTGCTGAGGGACGCCACTCCAGTGGCTCAGTGGGGGGTGGAACCCTCACAGGACAGTGTGGTCTCAGGACCCTCAGGGTCACAAAGACCGGGGGTGCCTGAGTGCAGCAGAGCCCCCAAGTATCAGAGTGGGGAAGCTGGCTGCAGAGACGGAGCCGAGGTGCGGGCTCTCAGCTCGGGGTTGCCATAAACTGATCTGCAGCAGTCGGGCCACTGCTCCTCCAGCAGGGACCCAACAAGTGGCAGATCAGGGAGACTCACCTTCCTCTCCCGGGAGGAGCCGCGCGGGAGCACACCGCAGGGATCTGCTGGGTTTGGAGACTCCACATGGGGTTGGGTGCCAGAGATAGAAATGCTCGGTCACAGGCCGGGTGAGCACGGAGTGCGGCTGGAGACCGGGGAGACGGGAGTGACTGACTGCTTTTCTCTGGGGGCTTACTGAGGAGCAGGGCCCCGAGTTCTCGGCTCCTCCGAGGCAGAGATTGGGAAGCCACCATTTTCACTCTCAGCCTCCAAAGCTGTACGGAAAGCTTGCAGGGAACAAAAGCTCCCGAGAGCAAACCCAAACAGATTACCTAGCCCAGAAGGCAAGGGCGGGGCAATTCTGCCTCTGGCAAAGACATTTGGGAACCACGGCAACAGACCCCTCCCCCAGAAGATCAGCGAGAACAGCCAGCCAAGACCAAGTTTACCGATCAATGAGAATGGCAGAACTCCAGCGCTAGGGGAATACTGCACATAGAATCCATG
>NC_138378.1:100307846-100326787 GCF_054177405.1 Leptonychotes weddellii
GTTAGCCTGGTGATGGGTATTGGAGAGGGCACGTTCTGCATGGAGCACTGGGTGTTATATGCAAACAATGAATCATGGAACACTACATCAAAAGCTAATGATGTAATGTATGGTGATTAACATAACATAATAAAAAATATTGAATGCTAAGAGCAACACAAAATGTTCTCTGTAATACAAAAATAAATATAAGTCATGGAAATATTGCATCATCTCATGAAAATCCATGTCAGAAACTGTCAAATGAGAAATCTTGAAGGTTCTCTTTAGATGGAATGATGAAAATGTAGCACTCATAGATGCTAGGTGAGATGGGACCTTACAGGTAGGTTTCTTTCTGATTGTTTAAAGCACAGATTCATTTTTTTGATGTCTTCAAGCAGTTATCAAAACTTCCCTTTGTACTACCCTAGAATTTAATAAAAATGTCTACCATAGATTTTGCCATGTTTAATTATATAAGTCTCTCCTAGAAGTTTTAAACATATAGTTCACAGTCAACTGTCCCCTCCCAAAACACTTGCAAATTGATGCAAAATTGTGCACTTGTGTATTTTTGTGAGATGATATTTTATAACTTTCTTTAGACTTTCAAAAGGATATGTAACTGTTTTTTGAGCATCTTTAAGACATTTGTTTTAAAGTGTTTGTCTAGTAGATCTGGAATCAGGCCTTCTTCAGGGATGGTTTCTATTGATTGACTTATTGATTTTCTTTGAATAGGCCACACTTTTCTGTTTCTTTGCATTTTGTTTCTTGTGATTTTGTTGTCATTGTTGAAAACTAGACATTTGACTCTAATAATGTGGTAACTCTGGAAATCAGATTCTTCCCCTTCCCCAGAGTTTGCTATTTTTTTTTTTTAATGTTGTTTTGGGGCACTTTTTGGCTTATGTTTTTTAATTGTTGTAGGTTGTGCTTGTGTGAGAGATCAGCCTGAGGTGTAAACTTAAAGTCTTTTCAGTTATTTTATGAGTCTGTGCCTTTCCTTGGGCATACGTAGTCACTTTCTATTTCTCCCTGTCTAGGCAGTTGTTTATGAATGTCCTAGTTTTTGATGTCTTGCTCTGAAAAGGGGAAAGAGAGAAAAATGAAAGGAGGGGGAAAAAAAGAGCAGAGGCCCTTTACCTCCCCTGGAAATCACTTTAGTCAGAAGATGAATGCCTTGCAACTCTGGCAGGGGGGTGCAACAAAACTGGCTGCTGGCCTCTTTGTCGGTACCTCTGTGATCAGTGGCGTCACTGGCATCAGAGCATAGATCTGATATTTGGAGGACAGGGTGCTTTTTTTTTTAAAGATTTTATTTATTCATTTGGGAGAGAGAGTGAGAGAGCACAAGGGGGGGACTAGCAGAGGGGGAGGGAGAATCAGGCTCCCCGCTGAGCAGGGAGCCCGATGCGGGGCTCCATCCCAGGACCCTGGGATCATGACCTGAGCTGAAGGCAGACGCTTAACCGACTGAGCCACCCAGGTGCCTCAGAGGACACGGTTCTTTTTGTCCACCCTGGCTTTCCACAGGCTTTCCACAGGCTGTGTGTGGGCTACTCCAGAGACATACACAGTTGTCTGCCATGTGGCTGGGAGTGGAGGATGGGTAGCTAATACTGTATAATAGGCTGAAACTGACCAAAATGAACTACAATTCATCATCCAAGCCTTCCTTTTGAAATTGCAAGCCTTCAATAGACTCCAGAGTTCCAAAATAGTTACATCAGGTAGATTCGGCCAGTGCAGCTCTTGTGTAGTGGGAGAGAGAGATTCCTGGTTCTTTCTACTCCACCATTTCCTTCAGTCCCACATCACACTTTGCTTCCAGTACCACACTTTCTTAATTATTGTAGCTTTTTACTAAATTTTGAAATCAGGCCATGCTAGCTTCCCAACTTTGTTCTTTTTTTCCCTCAAAGTTGCTTTGGCTATCCTATGTCATTTGTATTTCTATATGAATTTTGGTATCAGCTTGTCAATTTCTTTTTTCTTTTTTTTTTTTAAAGATTTTATTTATTTATTTGACAGAGAGAGACACAGCGAGAGAGGGAACACAAGCAGGGGGAGTGGGAGAGGGAGAAGCAGGCTTCCCGCCGAGCAGGGAGCCCGAGGTGGGGCTGGATCCCAGGACCCTGGGATCATGACCTGAGCTGAAGGCAGATGCTTAATGACAGCCACCCAGGCGCCCCTCAGCTTGTCAATTTCTACAAAAATTCCTGCTGGGAATTTGGGAAGATTTGACACCTTAACAATATTGAGTTGTCTAACCCAGAAACAGCATATGTCTCCATTTATTTGGATCTTCTTAATTTCTCTCAGCTATATTCTTTATTTTTTAGCATACAAGTCTTTCATATTTTTGGTCAGATTTATCTCTAAGTACTTCATATATCTTGATGGTATTATTGTTAAATTTTAATTTCAACTGTTTGTTGCTAGTGTATAGAAATAGTTTTTGTGTGTATTGCTCTTGTGTTCTGCAACCTTACTTAAACTCATTTATTAGTTCTAGTAGCTTTGTTGTAGATTCTATTAGATTTTCTACATAGATGATTACACTGTCTCAAATAAAGAAAGTTTTACTTCTTTCTTTCTAATCTGTATGCCTTTAATTTCTTTTTGTTGCTTGGTTCCACTGGCTAGAAACTCCAGTACCATGTTGCATAAAAGTTGTGAGAGCAGATGTCTTTGTCTTGTTCCTGAACTTAGGTGAATGCATTCAGGTTTTCATCATCAACCATGCTGTTAGCTGTAGGTTTTTTGGTAGATGCTCTTTATGAGGTGAGGAAGTTTCCTTCTTCATCCTAGTTTGCTAAGAGGTTTTTTTTTTTTTAATTTTATTATGTTATGTTAATCACCATACATTACATCATTAGTTTTTGATGTAGTGTTCCATGATTCGTTGTTTGTGCATAACACCCAGTGCTCCATGCAGAATGTGCCCTCCTCAATACCCACCACCGGGCTAACCCATCCCCCCACCCCCCTCTCCTCTAGAACCCTCAGTTTGTTTCTCAGAGTCCATAGACTCTCATGGTTCATCTCCCCCTCCTATTTCCCCCCCTTCATTTTTCCCTTCCTACTATCCTCTTTTTTTTTTAACATATAATGTAGAGTTTTTTGTTTGTTTGTTTCTTTTTTAACAGGAATGGATATTGCATTTTGTCAAAAGCTTTTTCTGAGTCTGTTAAGGTGATCATATGATTTGTCTTTTTTAGATTTGTTAGTATGGTGAATTGTTTTGGTGGATTTTTTGAATCAATTTCTTTTCTGGGGGAAGACCCACTTGGTCATGGTACATTACTATTTTTTTAATTGTTGGAGTGTAATTGCTAAATTTTGTTTAGAATTTTTGCATGTATATTTATGAGGGATATTGATATGTAGTTTTCTTTTCCTGTAATGTCTCTTTTTGGTATCAGGGTAATGCAGGCCTCATAGAATGAGTTTTGGGAAGTATTCTCTTATCCTCAATTTTCTGAAAGTTTGTGTAGAATTGTTATTGGCTTTCTTCCTAAATTTTACCATTGAGGCATCTATATCTAGAGATTTTTAGTTGGTAGGTTTTTAACTATAAATTCCATTTCTTTTTTTTTTTTTTTTTAAAGATTTTATTTATTTATTCATGAGAGACAGAGAGAGAGAGAGAGAGGCAGAGGGAGAAGCAGGCTCCCAAGGAGCAGGGAGCCCAATGCGGGACTCGATCCCAGGACGCTGGGATCATGACCTGAGCCGAAGGCAGACGCTTTAACCATCTGAGCCACCCAGGCGCCCTATAAATTCCATTTCTTTAATAGACATGACTCTCAGGTTATCTATTTCTTCATAAGTGAACTTTCATAAATTGACAAATAAAGAATTTTTCCATTTCACCTAAGTTGTAAATTTTTTTGACATAAAGTTGTTCATAATAGTTATTTTTTATCCTTTTAATTTTATGGAATCTGTGGTGATGTTACATCTTTCTTTTTGGTAATTAGCAATTGGCATGCTCTTTTTCTCCTTATTAGTGTAACTAGGGTTTGTCAATTTTATTGAACTTCTCAAAGAACCAGCTTTTGGTTTGGTTGATTTTATCTATTAGTTCTGTTTTCTATTTGTTTGATTTCTGCTTTGATCTTAATTATTTCATTACTTCTGATTGTTTAATTTGCTCTTATTTTCTGTTTTCTTTTCATGGAAGCTGAGGTCATTGATTTGTGAATCTCCTTTTTTCTACTATAGACATTTAATGCTATAATTTTCCCCCTAAGAACTGTGTTAGCAGCATCTCACAAATTCTTTTATGTTCAGCTTTAACTTTCATTTAGTTCAAAATACTTTATGTTTACCTATTTGATTTTTTTTGTGTGAATAAAGTTTTATTGGAACACAGTCACACCCATTTACCTATTTGAGTTTTTGCTTTGACTCTTGGGTTATTTATAATTGGCTTTTAGTTTTAAAATATTTGAGCATTTTCCAGATAACTTTCTGTTACTTATTTCTGTTTTGATTCCATATGGTCACAAAACATAATTTCGTATGACTTGAATTATTTTAAATATATTGAGACTAGTTTCATGGCTCCAAACATGGTCTTTCTCAGTAAATGTTGTGTTTATAATTTAATATAGTATGTATTTTGCTTTTTTGGGGTGGGTGCCCTATAAATATCAATCAGTTCAATTTGGTTGATAGTGTTGTTCAAATCTTCTGTATCCTTACTGGTTTTCTTTCAGCCTGTTTTTTTCAATTATTGAGAGATGGGTATTGAAATATTTGGCTATCATTGTGTATTTCTTTTTGCAATTTGTATATTTCTCTTTGCAATTCTTTCAGTTCTTACTTAACATATTTTAAAGTTCTGTTCTTAGGTATGTTTAGATTGCTTTGCCCTCTTGAAAAACTGACACCTTTATCATTAGGAAATGTCCTTCTTTATCTATGACAATATTCTTTAATTTAAAATCTGCTTTTTGTAGTATTAACATAGCCATTCCAACTTTCTTTTGACTTCTGTTAGTGTCGTTAGTCTGTTTCCATCTGTGACAGTTTTTTGTGTCAACTTAGCTAGGTGATGGTGCCCAGTTTTTGGTAAAACACTAGTCTAGATGTTGCTGTAAAGGTATTTTGTAGATATGATTAACATTTACAACCAGTTGACTTTAAAATATTTTTTGAAATTTTTAAAGTTTGTTTGTTTGTTTTTAAGTAATCTCTATGCCCAACATGGGGCCTGAACTCACAACCCCAAGATCAAGAGTCACATGCTTTTCCAACTAAGCCAGCCAGGCACCCCTCCAATCAGTTGACTTTAAGTAAAGATTACTCTCCATAATATGGTTAGCGCCTCAGCTAATCAATTGAAGACATTAAGAGCAAAACAGGTTTTCTGGAGAAGAAGGAATTCTGACACAAGACTGTAATAGAAATTCTGTCTGAGTTTCTGGCCTGCTGGCCTAGTCTGTGAATTTCCAACTCAAGACTGCAACATAAACTCTTACTTGAATTTCCAGCCTGCTGCTCTGCCCTATGGTTTCTAGACTTGCCATCCTTCATATACATGTGAGCCTGTTCCCCAAAATAAATATCTCTGTCTCTCTTTCTTTCTCTCTCTCTTTGGGTGATCTCTCGCTACCTAAATAGAAAAAGAGGGAAAATAGAACAAAGAACAAATAGGACAAAGAAAATAAATAGCAAAATGACAGACTTAAGCGTAACCATATCAATATTAACATTAAATGTAAATATTCTAAAAAAAACAATTAAAATATAGAGATTGCCAAATTGCATAAAAAAATCAAGACCCAATTATATTCTGCCTTTAGTAATGTACCTAAAATATAAAGACACAAATAGATTAAAAGTAAAAGGATGTTGTATCAGTCTGGGCTCTTCAGAAAAAATATAATCAATAGGATATCTTTCTCTTTGCCTATCAGACTTTAAAATGAACATTTCTACTGTATTACCTAATTTCTGTAGATATCCTTTATTAATTTAAGGTTTTAAAATGTATAATAAATGCACAATTTTGTTAAATGATTTTAAAAAAATCTGTTGAGATAATCACATAATGTTCTGCTTTGCATCTGTGTTTTGAGTAGTTAGTATATTGTTTTCTTTCTGGACTGTACTTATTCTGCATTGGTATAACAATTATCCTGGCTTCTTAGAAAGAGATGGGACACTCTCTCTTTTTATATGCTCTATAAATATTTCTGGGCTCAGTGGCTTATTTTAGCAGCAAATGTTTTTGTTTTTTTTAATGTGTTTTTATATGGTTATTTTGCTAACTTTTCAAAAAAGTGAAGAAAGATTTATTATATCTTTCTTTTAAACTTCTTTATTGAGATATAATTCAGATACCATAAAATCCACACATTTGAAGAATACAATGTAATGGTTTTAGTATATTCAGAGTTGTACAATATAGTGGGTTGAATGGTATCCCCCAAAAGATAGATCCACCCAGAACCTCAGAATCTGGTCTTATTTGGAGTAGGTGCCTCGGAACTGTAACTAGGGTGAGGATCTCAAGATGAGATCACTGTGGATTAGGGTGGGCCCTAAATCTGGTGATGAGCATCCTCATGAGAGCAGAAAAGAAAAGACACAGGGAAAGATGGGGCCAGCTTTGTGATGATAGGGGTAAAGAATGGAGTGATGCATCTACAAGCCAAGGAATGTCAAGGAAGGACAGAGCCATCAGAAAGTTGGAGAGAAGCATGGGACAGAGTCTCCTTCAGACTCCAGTAGGAACCAATGCTGCTGAGACCTTGATCTCAGACTTCTGGACTCCAGAGCTCTGATACAATTCACTTCTATTTTCCTTAAGATTTTATTTATGTATCTATCAGATGGAGAGAGAGAGTAACAAGCAGGGGGAGCGGCAGGCAGAGGGAGAAGCAGGCACCCTGCTAGGCAAGGAGCCTTGTGCGGGACTCAATCCCAGGACCCTGGGATCATGACCTGAGCCAAAGGCAGATGTTTAACCAACTGAGCCACACAGGCATCTCTCACTTATATTGTTTTAAGCCACCACATTTGTGGTAATTTGTTTTGGAAGCCCCGGGAAACTAATGCAGATTTTGGCACTGGGAAGCAGCAAACAATACCTAAACAAATACCTCACAAATACCTAAAACTGTGGGGTTGGCTTTGGAATAGAGTAATTAGCAGAAGGTAGAAGAATTTTTAGGTGCATGATAGAAAAAGCCTAGATTGGGGCACCTGGTTGGCTCAGTCATTGAGCATCTGCCTTAGGCTCAGGTCATGATCCCAGGGTTCCGGGATCGAGCCCCACATTGGGCTCCCTGCTCAGTGGGAAGCCTGCTTCTCCATCTCCCACTCCCCCTGCTTGTGTTCCCTTCTCACTGTGTCTCTCTCTGTCAAATAAATAAATAAAATCTTAAAAAAAAGAAAGAAAGAAAGAGAAAGCCTAGATTACCAAGATGTGAATGTTAACGGTGATTCTATTGAGAGTTCAGAAGAAAGTGAAGAGCATGGTAGAGAAAGTTTCTTTCATCTCAGGAGTACATATATCGTCATGAAAAGAATGCTAGTAGAAATATGAATGTTAAGGTGCTTCTGGTGACATCTCAAAAGAAAATGAGGAGCATGTTACTGGAAGCTGGAGGAAAAGCAGTCTTTATTATAAAGTGGCAGAAGACTTGGCTGAATTGTGTTCTACTCTTGGGTTGAAGTCAGAACTTATAAGCAATGAATGTAGATATTTAACTAAGGAGATTTTAGCAAAGGAAGGTGAAGCCTTGTTTCTTCTTGCTGCTTATAGTAAAATGTGAGAGGAATGAAATAAACTGAAGAGAGATTTGTTAAACAAAGTGGAACCAGCACTTGATGATTTGAAGTGTTCTTGGCCTATCTGGATTGCAAAGGATGCTAAAATTAGGAAGCTTATTATTGGAAAAGCATGCTCTAGAGAGAAGTCCAAGGGTATGACTGGTCAACATTTTGTTGAAGAGGTTAAGTGTGTGATTCATGTAAACCATCAGCTATCCCAGCAGAAATTAGGAATACAGGGGCGCCTGGGTGGCTCAGTTGGTTAAGCGACTGCCTTCGGCTCAGGTCATGATCCCAGGGTCCTGGGATCGAGTCCCACATCGGGCTCCCGGCTCAGTGGGGAGCCTGCTTCTCCCTCTGACCCTCTCCTCTCTCATGCTGTTTCTCTCTCGCTCGCTCTCCAATAAATAAATAAATAAAATCTTAAAAAAAAAAAAAAGAAATTAGGAATACAAATGAGCTTATCCAGGAAGGATCTGTAGAGACCCACTTATCTAATGATGTGAATCCCCATGACATACACAGGAAGCCTACAAGGCTTTTGAGAATATTGTCCTATTCTCAAAGCTGCTACTATGAGTCCACAGGCTTAAAAAGGCTGAATTGTGGGCCTAGACACTCAGTTATTGATTTGAAGTCTTCTTTTTCAATATAGGTATTTGTAGCTATACATTTCCCTCTGAGCACTGCCTTAGCTGCATCTCATAACTGTTGGTAACTTGCCTTTTTAAATTTTTCATTCATCTCAAGGTATTTTCTAATTTCCCTTGTGATATTTTCTTTGCTTTTTGGTTATTTTCAAGGTTGTTATTTTATTATTTTATTATTTTTATTTTTAAAGATTTTATTTATTTATTTGACAGAGAGATACACAGCGGGAGAGGGAACACAAGCAGGGGGAGTGGGAGAGGGAGAAGCAGGCTTCCCGCTCAGCAGAGAGCCTAATGTGGGGCTCGATCCCAGGACCCTGGGACCATGATCTGAGCTGAAGGCAGACGCTTAACCATCTGAGCCACCCAGGTGCCCCTCAAGTTTGTTATTTTAATTTCCACACTATTTGTCAGTTTTCCAAATGTTGTTATGTGTTGATTTCTAATTTAATGCCATTGTGGTCAGGGAACATACTTTGGATAATTTCAAACTTTGAGGCTTGTCTTGTGACATACATATGTTTTACTCTAGAGGATATTTTATGTGCACTGGGGAAAATGTACATTCTGCTGTTGTTGAGAGGAGTGTTCTATAGATGTCTGTTATGTGTAGTTGGCTTATAGTGTTGTTTGAGTCTTCTATTTTCTTGTTGATCTTCTGACTAGTTGGACATATCCTGCCTGTCTTTGTTTACCTGTGGCCTTGGGCCACACTAGATAGTTTATACTGAAAATATGATTTATGGTGGGTGCCTCAGGCCAAGTAGTATCAGTTGACATCTGAAGGGGCTGAAGACTGAGTAACTAAGGTCAGCCACATTACCTTTGCTGATTTCAATCTCTATCTTTTAGCTTTAACAAACTGTAATCATGAGTATAAAAGTCTACAATTAAGTTCCAATGAACATGAACAAAGTACTAAACACATAAGAAAACCAGTCATTGTGGATGAGGGTCAGCAAAAACAACAAAATGTGAAGCTATACCAACAGATATGGAAATCATTGGATGTAGACTATAAAAAAGAGGAGTGTTTAATACCTTTAAGTAAATGAAAGAGGACTTTAAAATATTAATAAGGAAAGAGACTATCAAGAAATGACCAGGCAGATTTGAAGAGGAATCAAAGTACATTTTTTCTTTAAATAAGAAGATGCAATTTAAATAGAACATAAAATATAATGTTAAAAAGATTTAATAAAAATATAAAGAATTACTATGAATTCAATCAATCTAACAGCATAAAAGCAAATTCTAGACGAAATAAGAAAATAATGTAATCATTGAAATTTGGTGGTGGAAAAAAGGAAGGGGATATATAGAAAGTGAAAGGAAGTAGAATTGGGGTGATACTAAAAATGTTATTTATGAACCAGTATGGCATGGGCACCAACCAATCACAATGGACATTGGCCATTGTAGAAGTAGGATCCTGAGGGTCATCTGCTGTGCCAGAGATTGGTGTTTTGTTGCATGAGGAGGTTTGGGAGTTCCAGAAGAGTGGCAGGGAAGACACTTTGATTTTTGTTTTGTTTTGTTTTTTAAATTTAAATTATCATTTTATTTACTTAAGTTTCAAGTTCAAAAATTTCCTTAAACTTTTTAAAAATATTTTATTTATTTATTTATTTATTTGAGAGAGAGCATGTGCATGAGTGGGGGGAGGGGTAGAGGCAGAGAGAGAATCCCAAGCAGACTCTTGCTGAATGTGGAACCCAATGAGGGGCTTGATCCCATGACCCTAAGATCATGACCTGAGCCAAAACCAAGAGTTGGACACTTAACCGATTAAGCCACCCAGTAGCCCCCAAAAATCTCCTGAAACTGTTAAACTCACTTCACATAGCTTATTACTCTTCTTTTATCATTCTTTCTTTTTTTAACAATCACTTTTTAAAAATTTTATTTCATTATTATTTTTTTCATCCTTGTAAATGTACTCGTTAATCCCCATCACCTATTTCACCCATCCTCCCTACCCACCTCCTCTGGTAATCATCAGTTTGCTTTCTATAGTTAAGAGTCTATTTCTGGGTTTGTCTCTCTCTCTTTTTTTCTTTGCTTGTTTATTTTGTTTCTTAAATTCCACATGAGTGAGATCATATGTCTTTCTCTGACTGGCTTATTTCACTTAGCATTATACATTCTAGTCCTATCCATGTTGTTGCAAATGGCAAGATTTCATTCTTTTTTATCACTGGATAATATTCCATCATATATATATATATTATATATATATATTATATATATATATAATATACATAAAAGTGCCACATTTTCTTTATCCATTCATCTATTGATGAACACTTGGACTCTTTCCACAATTTGGCTATTATAAATAATGCTGCTAAACATAGGGGTGCACATATCCCTTCAAATTAGTGTTTTTGTATTTTTGGATAAATGCCTAGTAGTGTTATTTTTAATTTTTTGAGAAATCTCCATGCTGTCTTTCACAGTGGCTTTACCAGTTTGCACTTCCACCAAAAGAGGGTTCCTTTTTCCTCACATCCTCAGCAACACTTGTTGTTTTTTGTGTTGTTAATATTAGTCTTTCTGACAAGTGTGAGGTGATAGTTCATTGTAGTTTTGATTTACATTTCCCTGATGATCAATGATGTTGAGCATCTTTTCTTGTGTCTGTTGGCCGTCTGTATTTCTTCTTTGGAAAAATGGGTGTTCAGATACCCTGTCCCTTTTTAGTCAGACTGTTTCTTTTTCTTTTTTTTTTTTTTGCTATTGAGTCATATGAGTTCTTTTTTTAAAATTTTTATTTTATTTTATTATGTTATGTTAGACACCATACAATACATCATTAGTTTTTGATGTAGTGATCCATGATTCATTGTTTTCATATAACACCCAGAGTTATATGAGTTCTTTAAATATTTTGGATACTAGCCCCTTATCAGATATATGATTTGCAAACTCCCATTCAATAGGTTGTTTTTTTATTTTGTTGATTTATTTGGAATCTTGAAGCTAGGAAACCAAAGCCAATAAACTCCACCAGATTTTACTTCGAATATCTATAAATTTGCATAAATTCCTCTTTTTTTTTTTTTTAGGTCTCCCAAATAGCCTAAGTCTCTTGGCCTTATTTCTGCCTTGTAAAAAATAATCAGAACAGCATTCCTTTAATTTAAGAGACTTCATTATCCAATTTATTAATACCCTTGGGAGATAGAAAAACATTATACATTCACAGACAGAGGTAAAGCCTTTCCAATTACAGACATACAGACATACAAATTGCTTAAAACTCCAATCCTATAATTTCAAGCACAGTTCAAGAATTGAAAGAGAAACACCAAAACATTGTGGTCTAGATAGCAAACAGCTGTTTTCCTTCCCAGTGAGCATGAAAAAATAAACAAATAAAAACAAACAAACAACAACCAAATTCTCTGTCTTCTTTCACTCGATGAAAAAAAATGGTCTTTGTTAATAGAATCTATTAACCCAATTTTGGAGATCACCAAATGGTCATACATTCAAATGAAATTACCAGCTTTTGCTGACACCAAGAAGGAATAATTTCTCAGCCACAAATTCAACATACACACACATATATGCAATTAGTAGAAAGAGAAAATGCTAACTAGAGAAATGGAGAGTCAATGAAGTTCAACTTTTATTGTTGCTTGGCATTCACCTCTGGGAGCAAAGAGAATACGTGCCTAGGCTTAAGCTACTTACTGGGTACACTTCCTAATAATACAGTTTACTTAGTTCTGTCAGGTAAATTCTCTGGGCATCTTGGTGGAAGACCTTCAGAAAGATAATTTTCAAAAAGGTAAAATCATGATTCCAATACAAATGTAAAATGAACGTGTGTCAAGATTTTATTAAGCCCATTTATTAATGAGGGAGCCAGTAAGCTATCACAACCAGTTCCTTCTTCCCAATAATGAACAAAAAATCCCCCCAAATTCAGACTGGGGTCTCCCTGGTCTGCCTGAAGTCATTTATACCCAAATTTGAACTAATCATTATGGCTAGGAAATGGAATGCTTTGATTGTTCATGAGTTGGGTCTATGCCCACACATGGACTGAGAATGGGGGAGGTGTGGTTCCCCAACAAAAAATGGGGCATTGTTATTGACAATAGGAAGGAAGATGGATGCTGGGCACACAAAACAACAACCATCCACTCTGTCAGTATTTGGCTGGGTAAGAGAGTAGAAAGGCTGGAGATTGGAAACCTAATTTTTTACTATCATATTGTAGGCCATCTAAAAATGGAGAGTCTGATAAGAGAGATATTATAGATCTTGGTTTGGCCAAACTTGGCAAAAGGACTAATATTGGAGGAAAAATGTCAATGTCTTCTAGCCTGTGGGTCTGGGATGATTATGGGAGTCATAATAAAAATGTACAACACAAAGGAAGAGCAGATGTGGGGGATAAGATGATGAATGCAGTCTAAACATTTAAAATGTGTTGGGACATGGGTGTATTTCCAGGCTTAGTCAAAGAAGCTAACAGAGCAGAAAAAAGTGAGATAAAAAAGAAATTGTTGGAGGGGCTTCTGGGTGGCTCAGCCAGTTAAGCACCCGACTCTTGATTTTGACTTAGGTCACGAGATGGAGCCCCGCATCAGCTCTGTGCTCAATGCAGAGTCTGTTTGGGATTCTCTCTCTCCTTCTTCCTCTGCTCCTTTCCCAGCCAGTGTTCTCTCTCTCTCTCTCAAATTAAAAAAAAGTAAATAAATAAAAAGAATCTTAAAAAAAAAAGAAAAGAAATTTTTGGAGCAAGAGGTCAGCAGAGATGGAATTAACTGGAAGAGTTGGTATTGCAAATGGGTTGATATGATATTCCTTTAGAAGCAAAAGGGAAAGGTCAGAGGATAGCTAAAGATCTGGAAACATTTTGAAATGGGAGGCAGAGAAATTGCAGAAGTTTATGTGGGATGACTCCAAATTCCTTAGAGGAGGAGGAAGAGACAGAGGTGGATTTACCATGAACCTAATGATGCCTAAAGCTCTGGAACCCTTATTTTCATGGACCTCTCCCATTTCTAGCGATGTGTTCATATGTTTTTATAGAATTTGCAAAACTAAGATATTTAAACTGCAGTTGGTTTAGATTGATGTTTCTTTCCACTTCAGCTTCTTCTTTGTCACACCTTGCCCTCATCTGGATTGGCAATGGAATGGCAAAAGCATTTTTGGGATCTGGTTAATGGAAGTTGAGTTGGGGCTATGTTAAATTTGGGTTTAGTGGGATATATTTGTTTTGTTCTCAGTTACTTCTGTGTATAGTTAAGCAATTTCTAGCAATCTTGGTATAGGAATAGCTTCCGGAATACTCTGTCAACCATTGAATTAACTTAATCTGGCATCATAACATGTAGGTACAGGACCAAAGATCATAGGCCAACATGAACATTTTCTATGGTGCTTGCCATCAGGAGTATGTGGATGGTGGAAGAGAAACAAACTTTGAAAAATATGGAGTCAGAAGCTAATCTGTAGGAGTTTCTTCCATATCTTATAGGTTATATCTGAAAGAAAATTAACAGAGGTTTTTCCTAAATTTGACAACGATCCTAAAAATTTGTGTGACATAAACAATAACAGAATTAGGAAATTGAAAGAAACTTTTAAAAATATCAATTAAAACCCTCCAGAAATTTATCAACCATGCTAAGGGAAAGACTGAATTATCTTTTTGTTCTCTCTGTAGAAAATAATATTATAAAGACATTATTATATGAAGAGATGATCAAAGAGTATGCAGGCAAAAAATTGTAAGAAAAAGTATTATAGAGGTGTGTCAGGCAATTAATTACTAAAAACATTGTGTAATGTTTCTATATATTATGACATTGTGGTATTTTCCACTTTTAAAACATTTGTGCTCTGTGTTATTTCTTATGAACACAAAATATTGTATTCACAGTTTTGTATTCTTTTCCTTAAAGAATTCCTCTCCCTAAGTTGTGTAAGCTTTAGGTCATGTGTGCATTTGGAGGTGGGGTGTGGGAGAATGCCATGCGAGTTTCTATTTGAGGGCTTAAAGAGAGTGGAAAAAAGTCTGGAGTGAAGACTGTACAGCTGGGCTGGCGAGTCAACCGAGGAAGAGAGATGAAGGGGCAGGAGAGCTGCCCTGGAGGTCTAGCTGTGGCTGGATAGAGTATCTTTGTGATATGAAGAACACCAGATGATCCCTTGTAAAACAGCATGGTGCCATTATAGATTTTGAGTGGGCAGTGTAGATCAATGTCAGATTAAGATTTTAAAAATGGATCTGACAGCTGATAAAAGGACTATAACTAGCTCCTCTGGCAGAATTTCATGCATCCTTTGATAACTCATTAACATGTCATCCTGAGATGATCTCACCTTTCACTGGGCTTTTGCCTTATCCATTACTGCTTTATCTCTTGTTGACACACCTGCACTTACAATGTTGGGATTCAGTTTATGAGTCATTTGCTGTTGTTCCACTGATGCATAGACTCCTCCATGGGGATAGGTCTCTTTTCTCTCTTGGGATGTTTTGGACCAGACACATTATCTGATCTCAATTAGTGTTCTAGAAGCATTCTTGACAGCTAGGGCCGCTTCTTTCTGCTGGGGCAAATGTTTGGGACCCAATCTGAAGTGTTGATGCTGGTGAGTAGAGAGGAAACACCATTTTGCCTCTAACAGTCCTTCCCAAAGTCTAGGAAACTAACCCAGTGGGTGGCCCAGTGGGTAAGTCTTTGAAATGCAAAGGAGAGGTATTGCTTCAACAATGCACCAAATGGAGACTAATGATTGAACTTGTAGTCCATCGGATTACTAATATAGCTCTTGATAAGGTTCCAGGAGAGCTTCTACAAATGTTGCTTCATTTGATTGAGCTCCCATTCTGCTTCTGTTTATAATATCTTACTGTTTTCTTTACCAGAGAGTTCAGAACATACGTTTCTCTCCACAGTAAACACAGGACCACGAAAAATTGACAGAAAAGGAGAGTGGAGAAAGTGGATTAGATAGATACGGGATGAAGTAATAAAAGTGTAGTTAAGATTTGTTCAGTGGTTAATGTGTGCCAGACATTGTGATAGCTTGCATATACAATACCTATCTATCTATCTATTGATCAATCTATCATCTACTCTTATCTATTCATCTATATCTATCTATATTTATCTATCTATCTTCATCTCCACTTAGTTTTCACAGTAGCATATGAGACAGATACTCTTACTATCTCCCTTTTACATGTGAGATAACTGCGTCTTAGAGAAACTTAGTAACCTGCCAAGGTCACACAGTAAGAAAGTGTCCAAGCCAGGATGCAGACCCAAGTATGACTGACTCCAGATCCCATTCTCTTTTTTTTTTTTTAAAGATTTTATTTATTTATTTGAGAGAGAGAGAATGACAGAGAGCATGAGAGGGAGGAGGGTCAGAGGGAGAAGCAGACTCCCCGCCGAGCAGGGAGCCCGATGCGGGACTCGATCCAGGGACTCCAGGATCATGACCTGAGCCGAAGGCAGTCACTTAACCAACTGAGCCACCCAGGTGCCCTGAGATCCCATTCTCTTTTACCCCCATGAGAGGCTGAGAGGTTGGTAGATGGAGATGAGCTTGGGTGGGTGTAGATAGGGCACAGTAGTAGGTACGAAAGAGAATATCATGGGGCAGAAAACCTGGTATCAACTTTTGGTGACAATTTGAAACTATATTGCAAGTAATTTGTGCTACTAATTATTTGTTATTACTAATAATGCAATGTTTGTGAATGACTTACATGAAGATAAATTAGAGCAGATTTTACTATCACTCTTAATATTACTCTTACTTGGATTCTGCTATGTTCACTTTAAGTTAGAAAGAAAGCACTGGATTTACAGATGGGTGTTCCTTTAAAGGACTGGAGTTCCAGATGAAGTGATCCAAGAGGTACATTGACTATCATGGAATTTAAGTGGAAACCAGGTAAGAACCACCAGAGTGAAGATGCCGTGTGCAGAAGGATGTTGCAACTCTTGTGCATATGCTCTCAAATCTCCTTTCCATTGGGTTCCAGACTCTTTAATAGAGGTGGGAGTTGTTTATATCTGGGAGCAAAACTCTATGCAGAAAGTAGTTTGACCCATGCACAGGGCAGGAACCAAAGTAGACACAGAGGTCAGAAGCAACCAGGTTGAAGCTGCTACCTACTATGCTGTATGACTCTGAGCAAGTCACTTTGCTTTCCCCAGCTTTAGTTCCCTTTTCTTAGTGCGGGTAATGGGTGGTATACTTGATTCACAGGCTCGTTGCAAGAACCAGAGGAGATTTTGACCTCTAGCTGTGATTGCTCTTTGAAAATCTGGTAGCAAGCAAGACCTTTAATTTCAGTGGGCTAAGGTCCCTGGAAAATGGCATCCTGATAACATGTTGGAATGCCCTTAACTCACAAGTCTCTTCCTTCATCCCTCCCACACACTGACACACACACTCTCAGGGACCCCTCCACCCAAGCCTCTGCTTCCCAAATGCTTGAACACACCACTTTCCCAACAAAAACTATTAGGAATATTTTAGAGGAGTTGAAGTCCCTGACAGGGCTGGGCCCCAATTTTGGTAACATGCTGATAGGATGTTTGAGAATTAGTTCTGAAAGTCATTACTTTCCCCCTAAATGGAATTTTTCCTGGGAGGCCATAAAAATGGAAAGATTAAAATTTTTTACTAGGTTGATCAGTAAACCTGATCCTCTGGCTTGATACATCACAAACAAGAAAATAATAAAAGGCATTTAAACAGAGGCTTTTTGCCAGGGGTCTTCTCAACACATTGTAAAACATTAGGACATGACAAGTAAGAGACTGGGATCAGCTGTGCCCCGTAAACTAGCACTCATTCACAGCCTGTGCATTCAGGGCAGGAGAAAACTTGAAGGGCATGGGGGGTTGCATAATCAGGCCTTGTGAGCCAGCAAGAGCGCACTCTGGGCTGGGCTTCTGCCCTGAGCCTTGTTGGCTGTTCTAGTGTCCTCTACCAAGGAAAATCGGAGTCTAGCTTGCTCATGGCTGCTCTGACCAGCAGCTTCAGGCTCATCTGTTCCTAATACTGAGGACATCCAAAATGCTGGGCATGACATCTTACCCGGTGCCTACAGCCCTTTAAATTCAGTCTGTAAGAAGACTGAAAGAATGATGTTATCAATAAAAATGGAGATTTCCTTTGGAGGAAGTTGGAAAGTTCAGACTGTGATAATATTTCATACGTCATTCAGTTTACATTTGTTGGCTCTTTTTCATGGTCCATCCCATGTAACTGGATGAGAGCTAGGATAGAAAGGGATGCTTTCTCTCACCCCCACTCAACACTGTTTTGCCCATATTTTATCATAGCATTTACCATTGATGTGGCTTTCCATCTAGACTATAAATCTATTGAGTGCTTGATGTGTTAGGCTTCAATGAATGTTTGCCTTTATATTCTCCACCTGACCAGGCTGATGAATTCCTCTAGATTTAAAAACCATCTTCTCATTGATAAAATTTTATCCTAGATTATATGATCTCTCCTTAGCAGTTATCTACTTGATACATTCATGAATTTCTCATAGAAATTTCAAAGTCAAAATGTAAAAAATGCCAACAGAAGTTTATTCCCCACCAACCTGCCCTTCGTGACACCCACCCTCAAGTTTTTTCTTATCTCAGTGAGTGACACCACATCTACTCACTTATTCAAACTGGAAACGGGGAAGTCACCTGTGGTTCTTTCCTTTCTCTGACTCAGACATTCAATTTGCCATCAAGGCCATGTCCCAGATGTGTCTCAAATTCTTCTACTTTGCTTCATTATTTTAGTCTGAGTCACCATCACCTCTTATCTGGATACAAGAGGCTCCTGAATGGTCTTCTTGTTTGTATTCTTATTCCCACTAACCCATCCTCCCATTCTCTACGCAATATTCTTTTTTTTTTTGTTTTGTTTTCACACTCTTATCTACTTCTCATCTTCCTTTGTTAGTTTTAAGCAAATCTCAGACACCTTAATTTTCATCCATAAACATTATAGATCTATGTACATATATGCGTATGTGGGTATAGTGTAATATATATATGCACACATATTCCTTTTCGGTAAACTTAACCACAATAGTATTATTTACTTAAAAATGTAATAATACTTAAAAATACCATCAGTTACTTTTGAGCCACTATTCAAATTTTCAACTATATCACAAATTTCATAGTTTTAACAGTTTTTAAAATATCAGAATCCCAATAAGATCTATGCATTGTGATTCTTTGATATGTCTCATAAATCTATTTTAATCTCTAGGTCCACCAATCCTCTTTTTTTCCCCTGTAATTTATTTGGTAAAGAAATCAAGTTGTTTCTCATGACTGTCTCGCAGTCTGGATTTTTCTTATTGCATCTTTTTTTTTTTATTCTTATGTTAATCCCCATACATTACATCATTAGTTTTAGATGAAGTGTTCCATGATTCATTGTTTGTGCATAACACCCAGTGCTCCATGCAGAATGTGCCCTCCTCAATACCCACCACCAGGCTAA
>NC_138378.1:100327287-100369137 GCF_054177405.1 Leptonychotes weddellii
CCTGTGTTCTCCTTTAGGATTTTGATGGACTCCTGTCTCACATTTAGATCTTTCATCTATTTTGAGTCTATTTTTGTGTGTGGTGTAAGGGAATGGTCCAGTTTCATTCTTCTGCATGTGGCTGTCCAATTTTCCCAACACCATTTGTTGAAGAGACTGTCTTTTTTCCATGGGACATTCTTTCCTGCTTTGTCAAAGATGAGTTGACCATAGAGTTGAGGGTTCATTTCTGGGCTCTATATTCTGTTCCGTTGACCTATGTGTCTGTTTTTGTGCCAGTACCATACTGTCTTGATGATTACAGCTTTGTAATAGAGCTTGAAGTCCAGAATTGTGATGCCACCAGCTTTGCTTTTCTGTTTCAACTCCAGCACCACCTTTTGCCTAGAGTCATCATCTATAAAACTCACTACTTGGACAAGATAATCTGTAAGGAATTCTCCAGATCTAACAGTTTATTTTTCTCTGCCTTCCTTCCTGCCCCCTCTCAGATCTTCACCCTTCCAGTCATGCAAGCTGGAAATCTTTAAAGCATTTTTGATGTTTCCCTTTTTCACCTCATCCCCCCCTTTTCACCTCATCCTTCCCAAGTTTTAATGGTGATTCAGTCTCTTTCCTCTTTTTGGTTTCCTTTGTAGTCTCTCTGTCTAGACTTCATTATTTCCAACTTCCTAACGAGTCATTCTGATTCCAGTGCAGTCCCCTCACCTTCCTGGTCCATCTTTCAAAATTACCATCTTGTTCAAGTCAACTCAATATTAAAGCACTTTTAAGAGAATCTCAGTGTCTCAGGTTAGAGTCTGAATTCTCTGATCTTTAAGGGGCCCTAGATTTTGACCCCAACCTACCCTCCCAGCCTTATCTCCCACTATTTCCCTTAAAGAAACTTCTGGCCCCTCCATACTGACTTAGTTATTATTTTCCTCAATACACCATGTTTTTTTCTGATTGCCACACTTTTTTTTTTTTTAAAGATTTTATTTATTTATTTGAGAGAGAGAGACTGAGAGAGAGAGAGCACATGAGAGGGGGGAGGGTCGGGAGGGTCAGAGGGAGAAGCAGACTCCCTGCCGAGCAGGGAGCCCGATGCGGGACTCGATCCAGGGACTCCAGGATCATGACCTGAGCCGAAGGCAGTTGCTTAACCAACTGAGCCACCCAGGCGCCCTGATTGCCACACTTTTGCTGATTCCATCTTTCCTTCATGGAATGCCCTATTCATGCTCTTCCATCAAAATCTGGTTAAGTTCTACCTTCTCAGATAATGCTTGGCCTCCTCCATGCTGACACGACATCAATTATTTATATGGTCCTCCACACCTCCACACCTCTTGCATTTCTGCCTATCTAACCCTGAGGCCCTTTTTTATGAAATAAGGCGATGACTTATTTCTATGAAATAAGGGGAGATGACTTTTAAGTTTCCTTCCCACAGTAATAGTCTGTAGTTTGCTGATTTCTTTGTGTCTGTGTCTTTTTCTTCGTATGGATCGTGATGCCTTTCAGTTTACCAGATATTCTTGAGACTCCGCCATGTGTTCAGATCTGTGTTAGGCCCTGTGAGGAGTGCAGAGGTGAATAACAGAGAGCCCTGGATTCTTAGGGACCCATAATCACGTGTGGGTGTGTATGTGGGAGTGATGGGGGATGGGCAGAGGGGAACAGAGACAGATCTACTCATGAGAAACTATGACATAAGACCAAGTAAGAAAGGTGCTATTGAATACTTATAAAGTGGGATTGGAGAGGGAAGGAGGGAGTACTTTTGACTGGGATCATCTGGAGAGGCCCCAGGGCAAAGAGGCCATGCTGCTAAACTTTGGCTGATGAATGACTGTTAAGAGCAGACATGGAGTTTTGAGGAGGGAGGGTGAAGAAACCATAATAATAAGGACATGAGCAGAGGGGTGGGAGACACAGGGAGAATCCCGGAAATTGTATGGACTTCAGTGTGGCCAACATATGGGGGACATGGAGCATTCTTCTCTGAGATAAGTTTGGAGAGGCCCTGCAGCAGTGAGAGAGGCTGACTCCTCTTCTCCCACAGCCCTCTTTCTTCCCTGGCTTCACATTGCTTGCAACTCTCCACACTCACCGACCAAGTTCCTGCTTTGTTTCTGTTGACAGTTTTGCCCCAGTGTGCTCCCAGGCCCTTTACTGGCTCTTTCTTCCACCCTGCCTGACTCATCCCATCATTCCCAATTGCACTCAGGCTTCAGCTCCTCCAGGAGTCCAGGCTGGGTTTGGCAGCTTATGTCTGGTCCCTTAACATCCCTCTCGTAACACTCACCGCTTTAATGTGATCTCCTCATGTCTGTTTTCTCCACTAGTCTATGAGTACTTCTTATTTTTTAAAAATGCCCACGTTGCCAATGTGTCTTGAAGGCATAGTGTGCTGTAGTAGAAAAAGCACTGATCTAGGAGTCAGAAACTTTGAGTCCTAATCTCAAATACCACTTGGGCAGCATTGTCTCTGGGCAGCTTTCTGGATATTTTCTGGGGTTGTTGTGGTAACTATGAGAGATATTACATGGAAAATCCTTAAAGAGCAAGGTCCTAAACAGATAGACAACCACTAGTTACTTCCTAAGTCTCACATTTAATAGCTTTTCCTTATTTCTCATCATATAGGACCTTTCTGCATTTGACAGGCTTATAATCACTATGGCCTCTGCCTTTTATATGTTCCAGCTCTTGAATGATTTTTCTCAATTCTCTGGTTCTTGTTTTTCCACCCACATCCCAAGTGTTCTTTCATTAGCATTATTTCTTCCTGTGTCCAAGTTTTACTGGTGGCTTCCATGCCTTCTATTTCCAGTTACAGACTGATGAATCCTTGATCTTTATCATCCAGGCTGACCTTTCTCCTAAGCTTCACATCTTTCTTTCCAACAGTATGCTCACTATGTCCACCTGTGATTTCTCCCTTAGGCACCTTGAAACTAAGATGTCTCAAAAATAACTTCTCATATTAAATCTGGACTTTCTCCTCCATGTTTCCATGAATGGCACTCTCCACTCTATGAGTCAAGCTAGAAACTTCAGACACATCTTTAGCTCTTTGTCTTCTTCAACACTGGCAATATGATGGAAAAGAAGGGGGGAACAGAGATGGGAGTTTGGGAGGCAAATCCTTCAGTGGGACAAAGAATGCAAAGGGAAACAAGGAGGGGCTGAGTGGTGAAGGAAGGTAGGCAGGAGCTAGATCTCAAAGGGTCACATAAGTCACGGTAAGGAATTTGGACTTGAGGGACAAAGAATGCAAAGGGAAACAAGGAGGGGCTGAGTGGTGAAGGAAGGTAGGCAGGAGCTAGATCTCAAAGGGTCACATAAGTCACGGTAAGGAATTTGGACTTGAGGAAGCCCGATGCGGGCTTCCTGCTCAGCAGGGAGCCTGTTTCTCCCTCTGCCTGCTTCTCTCCCTGCTTGTGTGCATGCTCTCTCTCTCTCTCGCTCTCTCTCTCTCTGACAAATAAATAAAATATTTAAAAAAAAAAAGGAATTTGGACTTGATTCTGGAGGCAGCAGGGATCCATCCATTGGACGGCTTTAAGGAGGGGGCATACATGCTGAGTTTGTGGCTGTGGAAGGCTTAAACTGATTGCAGTGTGTAGAATGGGTTATAGGGTTCCAATATGAGAAAGGAAGAATGTTAGGACCTGGATGCAGAAGGGGAGATGATGATGTGATGAGAAGATGAGGTCCCGAACAAAGTCAAGGTTGTGGGGCAGCAAGATAAAGTTGAATTTTTTAGTGAAAAAGAATCCTTGGAGGATGGCCACTTGGAGAGCTACTCCTCCCTCATCTAGGGAAATGGTGAAGGGAAAGGAAAGGAGAAGGCTGTGTGGGGATGAGAACACCCAGAAGTAAATAAACTAGCCCATGAGAGTGAAGGGCAGGTCTGGATTCTGACCACCTTTCTCCTCCTCATGGTTGGAGTTTATCTTGCTTGCTGAGCTTATGAGAGAAATAATCAGGACATGATGAATAAAAATAATTTTGGAATAAATCACAAAGAACAGAACTTATTATTAAAAATCGGTGCACAATGATTGAAATAGGAACTGAAGGACAGCGAGGCTACTTTTCTTACAAACTATAGTTGTTGATTATTCACAAGTCCTTAATGTCTTTTTTGAGAAAGTGGTTTTATTTTCCAGCTGTTGTTCATGGCTGCAATCACACTGGTGAGTGGTTACAAGGGAAAGTAAAGAAAACAGCAGGTTGTTTGATATTGCTCAAAAGCCTGTCTATGAACCATTCACTGAAGATAACAGATTCTTCCAAAGGATAATGTTTATAAATTCATAGTGCTTCTCTGCTTATAAAAAAAATGAGAGGAGAAAATGAAAATCAGGAAAGAGGAATTACTCGTATACAGTACCTCTGCTCATAGAGACTTGGACTTGTAACAGCCAGGCCACATTTGTGGTTTTTTTTTTTTTTTAAAGATTTTATTTATTTATTTGACAGAGAGAGACACAGCGAGAGAGGGAACACAAGCGGGGAGTGGGAGAGGGAGAAGCAGGCCCCCCGCGGAGCAAGGAGCCTGATGCGGGACTCAATCCCAGCACCCTGGGATCATGACCTGAGCTGAACGCAGATGCTTAACAACTGAGCCACCCATGCGCCCCAACATTTGTGGGTTTTGTTGGGAATAATTGGAATAAGGAAGGAGAGAAAAGTCAGTTTCTTTTTCATTGTAACCTTGGGACTGATGAAGGGACGTGTGATGTGGCTGAGGGTGCTAAGGATCAGGTCTTAGGCTCTTTTATGTCCTGGAAGATGTTACTATGGGTAAAACTTAGCTACTGGTGAAATGATTGAAGAATCCACCCCCTACCCATGAGTAAAGTAGAGGCTTTCCCATTAGTTTGGTTAAGCGACTTAATAAGCCTCTCCTTAAAAATAGTGATTCGAAGGGGCACCTGCACCCCAATGTTTATAGCAGCAATGTCCACAATAACCAAAATATGGAAAGAGCCCAGATGTCCATTGACAGATGAATGGATAAAGAAGATGTGTGGTGTGTGTGTGTGTGTGTGTGTGAGTGTGTGTATATATATATATATATAAAACTCAGCCATCAAAAAGAATGAAATCTTGCCATTTGCAACAACATGGATGGAACTAGAGGGTATTATGCTAAGTGAAATAAGTCAGTCAGAGAAAGACAAATACCATACAATCTCATTCATATGTGGAATTTAAGAAACAAGACAGATGAACATAGGGGAAGGGAAGGAAAAATAAAATAAGATGGAAATTGAGAGGGAGGCAAACCATCAGAGTCTCTGAACAAACTGAGGGTTGCTGGAGGGGAGGTGGGTGGGGGGGAAAGGATAACTGGGTGATGGGCATTAAGGAGGGCACTCAATGTAATGAACACTGGGTGTTATATGCAACTGATGAATCACTAAATTCTACACCTGAGACTAATAATACACTATATGTTAACTCAATTGAATTTAAATAAAAAAATAAAACAAGAAGTCAATATAAAACTTAGAAACTTTTTTCCTTATAAAAAGAGTTCAACGAAGATTAAGCTTAATTTACAAACTCCTCAAATTGACATATGATCTTTGTTAGTGTGCATCCAGTCATGTTTGCCTTGTTGCATGGTTTCGTGCGCTGGACTTTTGGGTCCTTCAGACATCACCTCATTATTGCCTACTGTGATTTGCAGGTGCACTGCGAGAAATGGATCCTGAGTCTTACTTAGGTGGTCTAGTCCTTTCAGCAGCTGAGAGTTTGTTGCATTTAAAGGCAGCATTTTCATATTCATATACTTGATGCAGTTGTTCAGAACTATCTTCTTATTAAGCAACCAAACTTTCTGTTTATTGACATACTTTCCATAAATGCATCTAAACAGACATGGAGAAATAGGTCTGAGAATCAGTAAGTGAAATGCCCTAGAGTAAGAAAAGAACACAAAAATTTCCTAAAAGGCAGAGGACCTAGGTCATGGCTAAGTTTTAAGAGAGGATGTAATATCATTAAAAATGGGATCTTGCTGGCCTCACCAAAGTACACGATGATGCTCATTTTAAGTGAAGATTTATTTTATAGTCTTAATATTACAGATGTGGACAAAGTGTTCCAAAGAGCTAGCCATCAAAAATGCCAAAGATCTAAATCTTAATGACTTTATCTCTGAAATTCAGTTTAAAAAAATCAATGATTGTCATTAGCTTTGGGAGAGCAAGCCCTCAAATATGACTTCCCTATAGCTTCTAGAGTTTATTGCTCAGGAGTCTAAATTTTATTGATGCCTCATGCTGACATCAGAAGTGCCCCTTGTACATTTTTGTTCCTTCCCTGCCTAGTATACTGAAATTAATGAAAAAGGAAAAACTAAAGTAATGACATGGAGACAATAGGCCTGCTAGATCTTGCTAGATTTTTAAGTGAGAAATCAGCAGCTGGAGCTGTTGTTGCCTTTCATGGGAAGATGAAGGGACTCAGGTGAAAATTTCCATGTCAAATATACTTTTCTGAAATGAAAGTGTGATAATTTTTTTGTCTTCTATTTTAAAAAGTTGTTTGCCAAAAGGATGAATGAGTGTGCAACCCAGGATGGCATGTCGATTAGCAAGGGGGCTTTTTTATTTTCTATAAGCTTCTGTTGTGCAGCACAATACAGGCCTATACTCCAGGGCCCCCCTTTGGACAGAACTTGACAATGTCTTCAAATGCACTGAAGGCTTGTGCTCATACAGAACAACTCCCATGGTCCAATTTTGCATCGTCAACTGAAGTCGGAGGCAGGTTGAATGTTATGTTTTGCTCCTCCAAAGCCTAATCCTCACCAGGGAACAGAGGTTTTCCAGCCTGGCGGGGGACTCTGAGGCCTATAGTCACCATTGCTAGAGTAAGTAACACTGCAGAGTGTGTCAGAGAGCCACCTGTTCTCTCAACTCAAAACAAGCACGGGCGCCTGGGTGGCTCAGTTGGTTAGGCGACTGCCTTCGGCTCAGGTCGTGATCCTGGAGTCCCGGGATCGA
Source organism: Leptonychotes weddellii (assembly GCF_054177405.1). Classification (NCBI taxonomy): domain Eukaryota; kingdom Metazoa; phylum Chordata; class Mammalia; order Carnivora; family Phocidae; genus Leptonychotes; species Leptonychotes weddellii. The sequence goes on from NC_138378.1 coordinate 100,334,298, forward strand.
GTCCCGCATCGGGCTCCCTGCTCGGCAGGGAGTCTGCTTCTCCCTCTGCCCCTCCCCCCTCTCATGTGCTCTCTCTCATTCTCTCTCTCAAATAAATAAAATAAATAAAATCTTTAAAAAAAAAAAAAAAAAAAAAAAAACAAGCACACTGATTCAGATAATTGTAAATTTAACCCAATTAGATTTCCAAATGAGGGACTTAGAGGTCCTACTGGCTGTAGAGATTGTGCTTACCACTCAGGATGGTCCATAATGTCAAGAACTGGTTTTGGTCTAGTGAGTTTAACCTGGCACTGAGGTGTCAATGCATACCCCCCCTGGAAAAAAACAACAACAAACCATACATTTCAAAACCAAGCTGTTGCAGCCCTCTTTCCCCATTGAATAATATTTTTTTATTCATTTAGCTGATAAATAAAAATCAAATATAGTGTGCATCCTGCATTGCGCTTAGCGCGTAGACAGCACAAATATGTAAAGTGTGTTCTCTGCCTTTCGGGAAGTTTTCAATCAAATCGGGAAGATGAATCACGTATTCAAATATTCACACCCACGAAAGAGTTGAGGGAGCGGCAGGAAGGAGACAGGTGCACTGTGGGGGTTGGTTCTAAAGGGTTTCAGGGATTCTCCAAATGGGAGGCAGGAGTAAGTCAGCATTTAGACAGCTGTGATACAAAGACACCCGGGGACATAGAAGATATATTCCCTTTATCTTCTATCTCTTTCCAGGCCCTATTTAGCAGATTGCTCACTGTGTGACACGCATTGAGCTAAACAAGATGTATCCACCTAAAACTCCCAGTTGACCTGAAAGGTAAGTGCTATTTTCTCTATCTACTCAAAGAGTTTAAATAATGTGCCTCAAATCATATAGCTAATAAATATCAGTACTGGAATCTGACCAAGTTGCAGGAGCTTTCTAAAAAAGAATGACTTCAGTTGACTCCACTTTCCAGGAAAAGATATTGAAGCCAAGGCATGCCAAGAGGAGTGAGTCAGGAGTAGACAGTAGCAAAGTGCCCCTTTCTTTTTGGCTGATTACATTTCATAGCACCACACAACAGGGAAACAGAAGTGGGTGAGATAATGGTGATGCCACCTTATAAAGATCTCATTTAGTGGTAATACGTTCTAAGGAAAGTTTTTTCATTTTCTCATTAAATCTCCATTAATGATAGTATACCTTTTCTAATATGTCCCCATTCTCCAGAATGCTATAGCTCCTTTGATTTCATAAAATGATATCCTGACAATGATATTAAAAGTGTGATAATTTTTAAATTAATAAATTGTGTATAGTTTGAATAAAATGAATATTGATAGCTGGTCAATACTTGAAATCATGCCAGTACTATGAAAAAGCCAGAGACATGATGTGAATTTAAGATAACCAAATTTTAATTTATGACTTATTCCTGTAAGAATGGAAATTACTGCTTGTATGTCTGAAATAAAGGGAAAAAGATGCCCTTTCTGCTCTTGGAAGATGTGGTGGCTCCCACCAGTTGTAGGTGGGTGTCCAGTGTGGCACTGGTTTGTTGCAGATGCTTAGAGTGTTGTTCAGACTGTGTCAGAAGGTCAGACACATGGAATCCTTGGATCATTGTAAAATTTTTATATTGCCACTTAATAAATTCCCACAAACTTAGTGGCTTAAAACAACACACACTTATGGTCTTATATTTCTGGCTTCCAGAACTCTGAAACCAGTTTCACTGACCCCAAACCAAGGTGTTGGCAGGACTACACTCTCTGCAGAGGGTCATGGAATCAGTTTCCCTGGCCTTTCTCCAGCTTCTACAGTGGCATTGCTTGTATTCCTTGGCTCATGGCCTTTTCCTCTATCTTCAAAGCCCACAGTGTAGCATCCTGAAATCTCTCAGTCTGCCTGTTTTTCTGTCTCTCTCTGTGTCCTTTACACTCTACTGAGTGGAAACACATTGCCTTCTCTCTTCCATAGGATACATGTGATTACATGTAGGGCTCACCTGGATAATACAGGATACTCTCATCTCAAGATTCTTTTTTTTAAAAAGGATGTATTTATTTATTTGATAGAGAGAGAGAGAGAGCAAGCTTGTGAGCTATCCAGGTCCTAATCCGGGTGGGGGTGGGCAGAGGGAGAGGGAGAGAAACTTTAGCAGACTCTGTGTTGAGCACGGAGCCTGATGCAGGGCTTGATCCCAGGACCCTGAGATCATGACGGGAGCAGAAACCAAGAGTCGGCTCCTTAACTGACTGAGCCACCCAGGTGTCTCTCATTTCAAGATTCTTAATCACATTTACAAAGTCTCTCTTACCACTTTTATTCAACATAATACTGGAGTCCTAACCAGTGCAATTAGGCAAGGAAAAGAAATAAAGTCATCTAAATTGGAAGGGATGAAGTAAAACTGTAAATGTTTATACTACTCAAAGCAATCTACATATTTAACTTAATCCCTATCAAAATACCACCAGCATTTTTCACAGAACTAGAACAAATAATCTTAATATTTGTATGGAACCACAAAAGACCCCAAATAGCCAAAGCAATCTTGAAAACAAAGAACAAAACTGGAGGTATCACAATTCCAGACTTCAAGTTTATTATAAAGCTATAGTAATCAAAACAGTATGGTACTGGCACAAAAATAGACACATAGATCAATAGAACAGAATAGAAAGCCCAGAAATAAACCCACAATTATATGATCAATTAGTCTTCTACAAAACAGGAAAGAATATGCAATGGGAAAAAGTCTATTCAACAAATGGTACTGGGAAAACTGGACAGCTCCATGCAAAAGAATGAAACTGGACCACTTTCTTACACCATACACAAAAATAAACTCAAAATGGATTAAGAACCTAAATGTGAGAGCTGAAATGGTAAAAATCCTAGAAGAGAACACAGGCAGTAATTTCTTTGACATTGGCTATAGCTAACAACATCTTTGTAGATATGTCTCCTGAGGCAAGGGAAACAAAAGCAAAAATAAACTATTGAGACTACATCAAAATAAGCTTCTGCACAGCAAAGGAAGCAACCAAAAAACCTAAAAGGCAACCTACTGAATGGGAGAAGATATTTGCAAATGACATATCTGAGAAAGGGTTAGTATCAAAATTTTTAAAGAACTTATACAACTCAACTCCACAAAAAGACCCAAACAAAAGAAACAAACCAAATAATCCCATTAAAAACGGGCAGAAGACTTGAACAGACATTTCTCCAAAGAAGACATAGAGATGGCCAAGAGACACATGAAAAGATGCTCTACATCATTCATCATCAGGGAAGTGCAAATCAAAACTACAATGAGATATTACCTGTCAGAATGGCTAAAACAAAAAAACTCAAGAAACAAGTGTTGGCAAGGATGTGGAGAAAAAGGAACCCTTATATACTGTTGGTGGGAATGCAAACTGGTACAGCCACTGTGGAAAACAGTATGGACGTTCCTCAAAAAAATTAAATAGAACTACCCTATGACCCAGTAATCGCATTACTGGGTATTTACCCTAAGAATATGAAAACATTAATTCAAAAAGATATATGCACCCCTATGTTTTTTGCAGCATTATTTACAAGAGCCAGATTATGGAAGCAGCCCAAGTGTCCTTCGATAGATGAGTGGATAAAATATTACAAAGCCATAAAAAAGAATGAAATCTTCCCATTTGCAATGACATGGATGGAGCTAGAACGTATAATGCTAATAAGCAAAATAAGTCAGTCAGAGAAGGACAATACCCAATGATTTCACTCATATGTGGAATTTAAAAAAGAAAACAAAGAGGAAAAAAAAAAGACAAACCAAAAACCAGACTCTTAACTATAGTGAACAAACAGATGATTACCAGAGGGGAGGTGGGTGGGGGATGGGTGAAATAGGTGAAGGGGATTAAGAGCATACTTACTGTGATGAGTACTAATATATATAATTGTTGAATCACTATATTGTGTGTCTGAAACTAATCTAACACTGTATGTTAATTACACTGGAATTAAAATTCTTTAAAAAAGAGTGAAGGGTAGAAATAATAGGGAGGCAGATTGGCTGCACATTAGAAAGCACTTCACAATACTCTCAAGATAGTGCATGCCCATCACTGAGGGTGGATAGGCAGGACAGGATCATTGTCTGCTGGAATTGGGGCACAGAGCATTTCTGTTTTTTTATGGGAGATTGGGGGCGGGTAGACACCCTCCAAGGAAGATTTTTGAATGATACAAACTGAGAAGATTTCAAAATAACTTGGAGAACTCACATAAGAATACTAATTCAATCATGATATGCTATAAAGGTGATGATAACAAAAACACCACAAAACAGGTTTATTTTTTGCTCGCGCAACATACCCATTTTAGGTTGACAAGGGGCTCCATCTTATATTGCCCCCACTCAGGAACCCAGGCTACAGGAGCTCCATCATTTGGAATGTTGCCAGTTGCTGAAACAGTGTTTCACACTGGCAAGCAATTAAATATTCCAGCTCCCAAATCAATGCCCTATATTACATATGCTCCCAAATTATTGCCAGAACCAGTCACATGGTCAATCCTATCATATATATTGAAGGAGGAGAGATAGAAATATAGGAGAATAAACTGATATCCACTATAGCTCACTTTCTGGATGCTAAATCCTTGGTTCACACTCCTTCCCATACCCAGAATGCTTCCATCCCCTCCACACGGGAGATGACCCCAAAACCAAGGATCCCTGTGTGATGACTAGAGTCTCTACATGTAGTGGCTCTTGATTGTGAGATTTATGAACTTAAAATACAAGCAACTTAGCCGGTGTCCAGTGGTGTAACAGGGATAGGATCACCAGAATAAACATTTCCATTCTGAAAGGGAAAAAAAAAAAATAGAAACAGTAGATATTGATCTGTAGCGATTCTGAAATCCACCTAGGTAGATATTTTTGAGAGCCCTTTACCTAAAGACATGTAGATAAATGAGAGTTTGCACTTACCCTCAAGGAACTCAGTTTAGATGGGGGACATGCATGTACATACATGACTGTAATACAGGAGAGGTGTAAAAGTAGTGTTTTCACAGCATCAAAGAGGATGGTTAATTCTCATGGCCACACATGAAATGAGCATTGGGACAGTTTTTTCTTGGACCACTTGGGCTGTCCAAATATGATATCATATTTGGAATCCAAGGGTTGTTTTAAGTTTTGAACAAAGACTCTTTTAGTCCCAGCCCATGCTTTCTTGGGTCATTCAGTTATCTCAAAATCTTAGGAGCCTCTTTATTAGCATGATTAAAATCAGTTCCATGTGTCAAATAGTCACATCCACATTTTTTTTTAAGACACAGTCATCAGATTTTCTGTATTTGCTTTCTCATCCTGATCTCTCTCTTGACTTAACTGTAATTGCAGATGCCTTGATGGCTTATTGGACTGTAGTGGGACAACCACACTTTAAGCACCTTTTTCCTGAGTTGTTTTGTCTAATTGAAAGAATTTCATTGGTGGAACACTTTAATAGGATTTTTTGTTTGTTTGAGGTGACTTAATTCACTCACAGGTGTTAACTGTAGATATAATGGCTCTTGATTCGCTTCTTTCTTTAAGCCTGATTTTAATTAACTTGTTTCTCAAATATGTCTTTCCTGTTGGAGTTGGGCAGCAGTTGCCTCTTCCAGTCCTGCTAGACCCCATATTCTTTTTGTTATGGTTTGCAAACAAACAAAAGCCAAATGCTTTATGAGCTCATTTCTTTTTTGTAATTCTTTGCCAAATGCAGCGATACACACAACTCTTGTTCTGTTTTCAAATTCTGTATACAAGTTCACTGAGTACATAGTTGCCTCCTCCCAGCTTACTGTTAGCTACAGTCTTACCAAATGATTTGTCACTGGATAACTTGAATTGCTATCTCTCCAGCCGCCAGTATCCATTTCCTCTCTTCCTGTGGTGTGATTTTTTAGCCAGGGCCACAGATTTTAGATTATTGGTTAGCGATATCCCTTACCCCTTCTGTTATCAATATATGTATCAGTCATAATAGGTTAGATTATGTTACTAGAATAAACAATCCCCAATCTCTATGGCTTAAATTGATAAAGAGTCATTTGGAGATTAGAACTGGTTAGGTTTGAAGCAGTAATGACCACATCCGTTGGTGAAACACAGATATTGGCGTATAGCGGCAAAACATCTACTTAAATTACTAACTGTAGTTGTCTATAAAAAAATGTCTGTTGAAGGCAAGGCTTTGGGGGACCAAGTGCTGCTTCAATAGAGTATTATCATGGATATGAGGAACACAAGGACTATGGAGTGGGATAACTGCTTCTGACTACATTGGAGAACATTTAAAAAGAAAAATTTTAAACTCAGGACTTAATTTTCTTGGCTGAAAGCATAGTCAGAAAAACAGAGAGCTTTTATGACTGCCTTAAAAGAACCTTTTATTTCTTGTATTCATAGCCATCGTTAATGTATCAAAAAAATCAGACTCAGATTTGATGCTGTGGATTGCAGAATTAAAGGAAATTTGGCTTCAGGGCTCACTAGATTTTTTTTTTTTAAAGTTGGGGCATTGTAAAGAATGGGATCCTAATAAATGAAATAGAGAAATCTAGGTGGATTTTAGTGATCTGAGTTCTTGTAATAACTTCCATTGCTTGAAGTCTCTGTCATGACCTCATTTATAGTTATTTCACAGGGATGCTTATTCATCTCAAGACTCATCCTAACACCTTTTATTACTCCAGACCCATAGCCAGAGTTAGATCATCAAGGATTTCAGGGGACAGGTAATAATGTCTGACATTTGGAGGAGAATTATAAGATTTTACCAATTTGTATCAGTCTGCAGAAGGAATGCAGCCTTGCTGACACTTGATTACAGCCTTGCAAAACACATTTTCAGATTTTTGACCTTCAGAAGTGTAATATAACAAATTTGTGTTAAGCCACTAAGTATGCAGTTATTTATTATAGCAGCAATAGGAAACAAATACAATGACCTCCTAAAGTTTTATTTACTATGTATCATCAAAACAATTCTAGTTCTGGTGAACAGAGAAATAATTTATGTAGTCACAATCTATCACTTAATTCCAAGATCTAAGCCAGCTCTCAAAGAGGAGCCCCTTGAATGAAGTGAAGAACATGAAGGATCCTGCAACACACCTACAAGTATGTACTCTAAATCTTTCTCTTAGCTTTTCCCTAAAGGGTTTATGAACTGGAAAATGGGAAATACTTAAACTTTTCAGGGGTTATTGTACAGTGACTCTGAAGCGACGCTAATCCCTGATGACCAAAAACGCTACTGTGGTCTGTCAGAGTAGGGTTTATAGGTGTCAGATGATAGAGTTTTCACCTGAGTCCTGCTCACAGTGGGTAGTGTATTAGTTTTCTATGCTGTATATCAAATTACCACAAACTGAGTGGCTTAAAATGACACTCATTTATTAGCTCACAGTTCTGTAAATCAGCTGTCTGTGTGGGCTTGGCTGGAATCTCACTTTAGGGTTTTCCAAGGTCAAAGGTATCATGTGGACTAGACTCTTATTTGAAGGCTCTATGGATAAACCCAGTGCAAAACTCATCAAGTTGTTGGCAGAATTCAGTTCCTTGTTCTTGCAGGACTGAGATCTCAGTTTCCTTGCTGGCTGTTGGCCAGGGAGGTTCTCCTCTGTTCCCAGAGGTTGCCTGCATTCCTTTGCACGTGACTACCCCTTTCCATATTCAAAGCCAGGAATGGCACATCGAGTTCTTCTCACACATTGAATCTCTCTGACTTTTTCTTATGCCGCCAGCTGGAGAAAGTGCTCTGCTTTTAAGGGCTCGTGTGATTAGATTAGGTTCAGCCAGATACTATTCTTGTCTTAAAGCCAGTTCTGCCATGTAACTATCATAATCATGAAGATGATAACTCATCATATCCACAGGTTCCTGGGATTAGAGTGGAACATCTTTGGGGGACCATTTTAGAAATTTTGCCTATAATACTGGGCCAAGTGGACCTATGAACCTACTCAGCAATTATTTTCTGTTTCATAGATGGAATAGATATTCTTGGCTACTGGGAGAATCCCAACAATGGGTATCTGACTTGTGCAAGGGTACTATTATCATTGGAAAGGCCAGTTAGAAGTCTTTGGAGACATGGTAGAGAATAGTGCCAACATCAGTCTCTGGTACCTGATGTATAGCTTTAATTCTGGGATGCGCTTTATTCTCTAAATCAACAGAAAAGAACACAAGAAGTAGGTAATTATTTTGGCTTTTTTATGTTGTCGGGACAACAGTTTGGTTTTACTGTTTTATGCAAGTGCTGTGTCAACTGTCAAAATCAAATCTGCAGAGACCTTGAACATGTCAATTTTCTATAGAATATCATGCTCTCCACTACACTGATAACATGTGTTGATGGACCTAGTAAACAGAAACTAGCAAATATCCTAGGTATCTTTGCTAGACATATACATGCCAGAGGGTGGGATATAAATTGACTGCACTAGTGAAATTTCTAGGAATTCTGTGGTCTGGAGTTTATGGAGATCGTTTCTTTCAAAGTGAAAGACACATTGCTGCGTCTTGAGTCCTGTTACTAAGAAAGAGGCATAGCACTCAATGGGATATTTGGATTCTGGGGGCAACATATCTCTTATTTGTGTTTACTGCTCTAACTTATTTATTAAGTGATCCATAAGCATAAGCTGCTTTGCTACTTGGACCTTATGATCCAGCTGGTCCAATAATGCCCAAAGTATCTGGTAGGGACCTTAGCATGCACGCACATGTGTTGCACACACATATAGGTGTGATACTATATTATAATATATGATGTTAAATATTATATTGGTATTATAATATATAATGTTATATTACATTATAATATATATATTATATATACACATTATAACATGCATTATAATATGTAATATAAATGTATAATACAAATTATCTATATCTGTCTACCTACAAAATCAGGCTTGAACAAGTACTAAAGGTACAAATAAATTGTGCAAGTAGCTCAGACTCCTGGGGAGTTCCTTTTGACCAATTAATGAAGGAGAAGAAACTGGCTTAAAGAATATTCCACATGATATGCTGGTACCAGGTACATCATTATAGTTCCACTGATGGGCATACTGGAAAGACTGGAAGGAAAGAATTATCTATTGTTTACTCATTTATGTGTCCACAAGAAGAAAACACCTGATGGGTTAAGGTGCTGTCCTGTAAGATATAGTATATGCTCTGAACCAGTAAGTTATATAAGGTGCTGTTTCTTCCATTTTCTACCATTATTCCATAGTCCATAAAAGGGAGGAAGTGGCCTGGCTCCTCTCTCTATTATACCTAGTAATATACATTTTGCTTCCCATTTCTGCAACTTTGGACTCTATTCATTTAGAAGTCTTAAGTTTAATTTCCAATGGAGGCTTATTTCCACTACTGGACACACAATGGCTCAATTAAGCTAGAAGTTGAAAATGCCACTTGGTCTCTTTGGATTCATCATGTCACTGAAACAACAGACAAAGAAGAGGATTACTGTACTGTATGGAGTTATTGATCCTGATTTTTAAGGGGGAACAGGGTTGTTGCTATACAATGTGAGTAAGAAGGAGTATATCAGGAATCTTAGAGGTTCTCTAGGGCATCTCAATGCCCAGTAGTAAAAATTAATGGCAGACTATAGCAACCCAGTACAGACTAGTGACCCAGACTCTTTGGGAATGAAACTTTGAATTATCCTATTAGATCAAGAAACACTTCTAGCTGAGGGGCTGGCTGAGGGACAGGAGCGATGGAATGGATAATGGAAGAAGTTATAGATACCTATGATGGACCAGTTGTAGAAACAAGGATTGTAATAGTTGTACATACTTTCTACTGAAAAACCTCCAAAGTAGCTTCCATATCAGTTTAATTTTACAAGTAAGGAAACCAAGATAAACAGAAGTTAAGTAACTTGCCTATATTCACACAGGTGTCAGGTGGCAGGGCCAAGCTCAAACTAGATCTGTCAGACTTTAAAGCCCATGTTTCTTCAATCTTACTCCAGAGAAGACAAGACAGGAATGCAATTTATTTTTTATTTCATTTTATTTTATTTTTTGAGATTTATTTATTTGAGAGAGGGAGACAGAGAGTGCAAGCAGGAGGAGGAGCAGAGGGAGAGAAACTTAAACAGACTCCCCACTGGGCAGGGAGCCTGATGTGGGGCTCAATCCCACAACTCTGAGCTCATGACCTGACCTGAAATCATGAGTGGGATGCCTAACTGACTGAGCCACCTAGGTGCCCCAGGTATGCAGTTTAAAAGAAGATAGCTAAATGGTTGGCATAATGATGGTATGAGGAAAATGGTCCATGCAGCATTTCAGTTACCTGGAAAAATAAAAATAAAACTCAGTAGGATAATTTTGCCATAATTTCAAATCCTGTGGCAAGGAGCACAGAAGGAACACATGGAAGGAGCCTCTAGCTGAGGGGCCTTCTAGCATGAAAGGGAAGTGCACTCCTTCCTCCTCTCCCCAGCAAATCATTTTTGTATATGTGGTTCTTAGGGAGGTAATTCCAGCATGGAGCCCACAGAGCAACAAAACCATGTGTCCTTCATGCACTTTGTAATTCTCGAGTGCTGTGTCATTGCTAAGTGAGTGGGAGGCTAAGTGCTTACTTAGGACATTGTGAGATGAGACTTCAAAGGAAGTTTTAGGCACAATTCTGAATTCTCTTCAATCTGGGATGGGGCTCGGAGGGATCCAAGACCACAAAGAGCATTTTTGGGTCTCATCCTACTATTGTTTGGAATCCAGGGCTGCTCCTGGTGTTCTGGAGGAACTGGAGGGTACATCTGGAGGGTTGCCTTGCTGCTCAAAGTGCTCAAGAAAGCTCTGCCATTTCTTCTCAATGCACTACAGAAGAATTTCCCAAGCCTGTGAACGGAATGTCAATTCCAAACTGGGACAGCATAAATCTTTGAGCCCTCTTTAAAACCAGTGCATTCAGAGTAGAGGAACAGAAAAGCTATAAAATCAGGGGAAGTCCTCACAAAAAGCCTCTTTCAGAATGGAAGATGCTGGGTATGAACGGTACTGAGGTACCCTTGTCAAACTCCTCTTGCTCTGTGCAAGGCCATGTTCTGGTAGGTGCTTGAAGAATAGGACTAGCACAAGTGTAAAAGGAAAGCTCTGGTCTGGAAGAGCAGCACCACCACTGTCTCCAGCTCTCCTCCTTTTGGGATTTGTCCTTACAAATTGCCTATGGGTTTTTGATTGGGCTGGGGAGTTGCCGCCATTACAGGTAGCCCTGAGGGGAGGGTTCCTAACAGAGTACTCTCAGACCACTTGCATCTGTGGCACCCAGAGTGGCACTAAAAATGTAGGTTTCCTCATATCAAATCTGGATTCCCTTGACATCTGTATTTAGATAAGGTTCTTACACATTAAAGTTGAGACCCACTTCTTTTCTTTTTCTTTTTTTTTTTAAAGATTTTATTTATTTATTTGCCAGAGAGAGAGAGAGAGATGGAGAGCACAAGCAGGAGGAATGACAGGCAGAGGGAGAGGCAGGCTCCCCACTGAGCAAGGAGTCCAATATGGAACTTGATCCCAGGACTCTGGGATCATGACCTGAGCCAAAGGCAGAAGCGTAACAGACTGAGCCACCCAGGTGTCCCACTGAGACCCACTTCTGCAAGGGCTTCTCCTTTTTACCCAATAGTAAAAGTTAACATCTAATGAATGCTTATTATATACCAGGCATCATTCTAAGAGCTTTATCTGTCTTATTTTATTTAACGTTCACACTATTTCTCAAGATGAGAGCTATTATCATCCCCCAAATTCTTGTAGAAGCCAAACCTGAGGCAGGGTAAATAAAGAACTTGTTCCAAGTCACACAGTCATTGATGGAGTCAGGATTTGAACCCAGGTAGTCTAATACAGAAATCGTGTTCTTAGTCACTATGCTATACCCTATGAACTTGTCCTTCTTTTCCTTACTTTGGCCAAGAAATATTGGATATTTTTAAAAACGAACTTTCCTAAGAAATGAAGGGAAGTTGTGTTTTCAGAGAAGAATTTCTGTATCCCTACATCACAAGACCGTCTGACATCATTGGTTTGGTTGGCATAGCTTCCCCGGCACAGAGTCCCCACCTCCCTCCAGTCCTGGTCCTTCACTCATGAGGAGACATGTCACCCCCAATCTGCTTCAGTCTGCTTTCCAACTTTCCTTCTGCTCCCCTGCAGGAACCCTGGCTCCAGGTGGGCAGGTCTGTGTACTTCCTTATGCCTACATCTTGGCCCAGGGTGGTTGCTTTGGTCTTCCCACCTAGTGAAGGACAAATGTATCCTCATACAACCTCTAAAGAGCGTCCAGTTCACAACCTCCTTTCTCCAAGAAGCTACCAGGAAACCCACAAAGGTCCTTCCACCCCCAAGCTTTCAGCCCACTTTTCAGCCCTATCTTTCTGGGTTCTTCTTTTCATACAAATTTTAGGATTGTTTGTTTTAGCTCTGTGAAAGATGTTGGTAGTATTTTGATAGGGATTGCATTAAAGGTGTAGATTGCTTTGGGTAGTATAGACATTTTAACAATATTTGTTCTTCCAGCTCATGAGCATGGAGTATCTTTCAAACATTTGTTTGTGTCACCTTCAATTTCTTTCATCAGTGTTTTTATTGTTTTCAGAGTACAGATCTTTTACCTCTTTGGTTAGGTTTGTTCCTAGCTATCTTATTGTTTTTGGTGCAGTTGTAAATGGAATTGAGTCCTTAATTTCTCTTTCTGCTGCTTCATTATTGGTGTGTAGAAATGCAACACATTGATTTTATATCTCGTGATTACTGAATTCGCGTATCAGTCCATCGACTGATGAATGGATAAAGATGTGATGCTCACGCGTGCGCGCGCGCGCACACACACACAAAGGAATATTATTCAGCCACAAAAAAGACTGAAACCATGCTGTTTGTAATGACATGGATGGAGCTAGAGAGTATTATGCTAAGCAAAATAAATTAGAGAAAGACAAATACATGATTTCACTCATATGTGGAATTTAAGAAACAAAACAAATGAGCAAAGGGGGAAAAAGAGAGAGAGAAAGAGGCAAACCAAGAAACAGACTCTTAGCTATAGAGAACAAACTGGTGGTTAGCAGTAGAGAGGTGGGTGGGAGGATGGATTAAACAGGTGATGGGGATTAAGAAGGATACTTGTTGTGTTGAGTACTGGGGTGTTGTATCACTGTCTTGTATACCTGAAACTAGTATTACACTGTGTGTTAGCTAACTGGAATTTAAATAAAAACTTAAGAAAAAAAGAAGAGAGGAACTCAGTAGATATTTCTCAAGTCAGGAAAAGGGGGAAACATGTACTGTTCTAGCTTTGGAGGTTAGTCAGTGATGTGAGGCAGAGACTCCAGGAAGATGGAGTGGGCCTTGGGGGCGCATTAGAATGTATGGGCTGAAGAGTGGACTCTGGAGTCAAACAAGCTAGTTTTGAATCTGGCTGTCTGATTTACCAGCTCTAGAAACTTAATATGGGCAAGTTAATGAATTGCTGTTTCTCAGTGTGCTTACCTGTTGAAGGATAATAATCATACCTACTTTGTAGGGTTGTTGTTAGGACTAATGAGTTAATATAAGTGAATGGCAAAGGGCAGCGCTTGGCATGTAGAAAGTGCTATATGGGTGTTAGCTACCTGAAGGCCATATGATGAGAGAGGGGGGTGGGGGGGACAGGGAGAGAGTATGGAAGTGTCTGGGGAAGGAGACAGGACTATAAAGGTGGAGGCACTTTCAGGAAGATCAGAGGAAGCATCTGCTCAGCTTCTGGTGCGGAAAGTTTGGAGAGGGTGCTTGGGACTCTCATGAAAGGAACAAAGGGACAGAGAAGCCAAGGGGTGCACCTGCCTAACCTGGAGGTGTATGGGGAGACTCAACAAAGAGAAAAAGGAGGTACTGAGAATCTCATCAGACCTCACGTGAAGCCTGGCCAGAGGCCCTTCAGCTTGGGTATTCAGACAGTTGGCCTCAGGCGCAACTGGGATGTGGGTGATGGAGCCCTTGGTGCCCAGTGTGTTGTGCCAGCCACGCCAAGTTTCAACCAGGTTTCTGCTACACTAGGATGAAGAAACTATATTCGATAACTTCTTTAGCGCTTAGGAACACATTTAAAATTTCCCCTTTTCCTTGACAAATAAAAAATAAATTACAGTCTGGTCTCAGCCAAAGTTAAAATTGTGAGCAGAAGCCATTTGGGCAGTGTTTCTTTCTTTTTTTTTTTTTAAATGAATTTTAAACAAAGTTTTAATTTAAATTCCAGTTAGTTAACATACAGTGTAATATTAATTTCAGATGTAGTGTTTCTTAAATTTTGATATGCATCAGGATCACCCCCTTGTCTGGAGTGGAACCTGGCAGCTGTATGTTTAAGAAGGCCCCACATGATTTCGGTGTTTACCAGAATGTTTGGGAAACACTTCTCTCTCAGTGCTCCTTACTCTTCAGTGGAGATACATATATCACCTGGGGATCTTGTTGAAGTGCATATTCTGAAGGTCTGTGGTGGAGCCTGAGATCCTGCTTCTCTCAAGCTCCCAGGTGAAGCTGCTGCTGCTGCTGCTGCTGCTGCTGGTCTGAGGAGCACAGTTTGAATAGCAAGACCGAGAGCAGGTACCAAAGTCCAGGGAGAATGCAGGGAGAGCCTGGAATGGTTGCAAGAGGAAGTGAGGCATGGGAGAGTTGGAAAGAGCTGTATCTGCTGTTTTCCTCTGTCGTATCTGCAGGTTAACTTAGCTTCATGCAGAATCACCTGAGACAAACAGGCAGGTAGTTACAGAGTCGTGGGTCCCACCCTGGACTTACTGAATCAGAATCTCCAGAGGAGGGTTTTGGGATTTGGCATTTTTTATAAGCACCCAAAATGATCTGTATCATTAGACAAGTTTAGGAAACACCGATAAGAGTGTCAAGGAGAAAGACAAATAAAAACTACGAAGCTACGGGAAAACTTTGGTCTTAAAATGGAACACTGAAAGTTATGTGTGATATCAGAGGGGTTTTCCCAGTCATCTGTAATTGTTTCCCTTGTTGCTTGAAGAAATTTTCCATTTTACTGAATGTTAGTTTAATGATTTACAAGCAAAATTCACAATATTTTATTTTATGGCTTCAAGTTCAGAGGAAAACAGGGAAACTTTGGAGATGAGAGAAAGTGGCAACAAAATATTGGAACAAGATATCTGAAAAAAATGTGAGTTCCCAGAACAGTGCCATTAGCAAATGAAACATTAAATGCCTACCACATGTTGTATTATGAAATTATTGAAATCCGGGTAAACTCTGATTTTACTTGGAGACTTTGAAAATCAGCATTAAACGTTAAACATCAGTGTTAAACACCAGGAAAATGTCTCCAGGCATGTTTTACAAATTTGAAAATCTTGATTAATGGGGTGGGCAATTTCATCATGTTAGGAGCCACAGAGAGGTTTTTATTTATTTACTTATTTTCCTTTTTACTTTTTTTTAAAGTTTTAAGTTTTTATTTAAATTTCAGTTAACAAATAGTGTAATATTAGTTTCAGGTGCAGAGTTTAGTGATTCATCACTTACATACAACACCTGGTGCTCATCACAACCAGTGCCCTCCTTAATCCCCATCACCCATTTAGCCCATGCCCACCCTCCCCTTCAGCAACCCTCAGTTTTCTATAGTTAAGAGAATTCTATGGTTTGCCTCTCTCTTTTTTCCCCCATGTTCCTTTGTTTTGTTTCTTAAATTCCACATACGAGCGAAATCATATGTATTTGTCTTTCTCTGACTGACTGACTTCGATTAGCATAATACTCTCTAGCTCCATCCATGTCATTGTAAATGGCAAGATTTCATTCTTTTTTTATGGCTGAGTAATATTCCATTGTATATGCATTACCACATCTTTATATATTCATCAGTTGGACACTTGGGCTCTTTCCATAATTTGGCTATTGTTGATAATGCTGCTATAAACCATCAAGGTGCATATATCCCTTCGAATCAGTATTTTTATATCCTTTGGGTAAATAGCTAGTAGTGCAATTACTGTGTTGTAGGGTATTTCTATTTTTAACTTTTTGAGGAAACTCCATATTGTTTTCCAGGGTGGCTGCACCAGTTTGCATTCCCACCAACAATGTAAGAAGATTCCCCTTTCTGCATATCCTTGCCAACATCTGTTGTTTCCTGTGTTGTTGATTTTAGACATTCTGACAGGTGTGAGGTGATATCTCATTATAGTTTTGATTTGTATTTCCCTGACGTTGAGTGATGTTGAGCATCTCATCATGTGTCTGTTAGCCATCTGGATGTCTTCTTTGGAGAAATGTCTGTTCATGTCTTCTGCTCATTTTTTAACTGGTTTATTTGGTTCTTGGGTGTTGAGCTTGATAAGTTCTTTATAGATTTTGGATGCTAACCCTTTATCAGATATGTGATTTGCATATATCTTCTCTCATTCTGAAGGTTGTCTTTTAGTTTTGTTGATTGTTTCCTTCACTGTGCAGAAGCTTTTTATTTTGATGAAGTCCCAATAGTTTATTTTTGCTTTTGTTTCCCTTGCCTCAGGAGAAATGTCTAGTAAGAAGTTGCTATAGCTGATGTCAAAGAGGTTACTGCCTGTGTTCTCCTCTACAATTTTGATGGTTTCCTATCTCACATTTAGGTCTTTCATCTGTTTTGAGTTTATTTTTGTGTAGGGTGTAAGAAAGTGGTCCAGTTTCATTCCTTTGCATGCTGCTGTTCAGTTTTCCCAACACCATTAGTTAAAGAGATGTCTTTTTTCCATTGGATATTCTTTCTTACTTTGTCGAAGATGTGTTGACTATATAGTTGTGGGTCCATTTCAGGGTTTTCTATTCTGTTCCATTGATCTATGTGTCTGTTTTTGTGTCACTACCTTACTGTCTTGATCACAACAGCTTTGTAATATAACTTGAAGTCTGGAATTTTGATGCCTCCAGCTTTGTTTTTTCTTTTTCAAGATTGCTTTGGCTATTTGGGGTCCTAAATGGTCTATACAAATTTTTAGGATTGTTTGTTCTAGTTCTGTGAAAAATGCTGTTGGTATTTTGATAGGGATTGCATTAAACATGTAGATTGCTTTGGGTAGTATAGACATTTTAACAATATTTGTTCTTCCAGCCCATAAGCATGGAATGTTTTTCCATTTCTTTCTGTCATCTTCAATTTCTTTCATAAGTGTTCTGTAGTTTTCAGAGTACAGATCTTTAACCTCTTTGGTTAGGTTTATTCCTAGGTGTCTTACAGTTTTTGGTGCAATTGTAAATGGGATTGATTCCTTGATTTCTCTTTCTGCTGCTTCATTATTAGTGTATAGAAGTGCAACAGATTTTTGTACATTGATCTTTGTATCTGCCACTTTACTGATTTTGTGATCAGTTCTAGCAATTTTTTGGTGAGGTCTTTTGTGTTTTCTACATAGAGTATCATGTTGTCTGCAAATAGTGAAAGTTTGACTTCTTCCTTGTGGATTTGGATGCCTTTTATTTCTTTTTTGTTGTCTGATTGCTGAGGCTAGGACTTCCAGCATTATGTTAAATAATAGTGGTGACAGTGGACATCCCTGTCTTGTTCCTGACTGTAGAGGAAAAGCTCTGTTTTTCTCCATTGAGGATATTAGCTGTGGGTCTTTAATATATGGCCTTTATGATATTGAAGTATTTTCCCTCTATTCCTACTTTGTTGAGGGTTTTTATCAGGAATGGATGCTGTACTTTGTCAAATGCTTTTTCTGCATCCATTGAGAGGATCATATGGTTCTTATCCTTTCTTTTATTAATGTGGTGTATCATGCTGATTGATTTGCAAATATTGGACCACGCTTGCAACCCATGAATAAATCACACTTGATCATGGTGAATGATTCTTTTAATGTACTGTTGGATTTAATTTGCTAGTATTTTGTTGAGAATTTTTGCATCCATGTTCAGCAGGGATGTTGGCCAATAGTTCTCTTTTTTAGTGGGATCTTTGTCTGGTTTTGGAATCAATGTAATGATGACTTTGTAGAATGAGTTTGGAAGTTTTCCTTCCATTTCTATTTTTTGGAACAGTTTGAGAAGAATAGGTATTAACTCTTCTTTAAATGTTTGGTGAATTCCCCTGTGAAACCATCTGGCCCTGGACTTTTGTTTGTTGGGAGATTTTTTATTACTGATTTAATTTCTTTGCTGGTTTTCAGTCTGTTCAAGTTTTCTCTTCCTGTTAAAGTTTTGATAGTTTATATGTTTCTAGAAATTTATCCATTTTGGGCACCTGGGTGGCTCAGTTAGTTGAGCGACTGCCTTCGGCTCAGGTCATGATCCTGGAGTCCCAGGATCGAGTCCCGCATCGGGCTCCCTGCTCGGCAGGGAGTCTGCTTCTCCCTCTGACCCTCCTCCCTCTCATGCTCTCTGTCTCTCATTCTCTCTGTCTCAAATAAATAAATAAAATCTTTAAAAAAAAAAAAAGAAATTTATCCATTTCTTCCAGATTGCCCAATTTGTTGGTATCTAATTTGTCATAATATTCTCTTACAATTGTTTGTATTTCTGTGGTGTTGGTTGTGATCTCTTTTCTCTTATTCATGATTTTATTTATTTGGGTCCTTTCCCTTTTCTTTTTTCATAACTCTGGCTAGGGGTTTATCAATTTTATTAATTTTTTCAAAGAACCAGCTCCTGGTTTCATTGATCTGTTCTGGGGTTTTTGTTTTTGTTCTATATCATTTATTTCTGTTCTAATCTTTATTATTTCCCTTCTTCTGCTGGCTTTAAGCTCCATTTGCTGTTCTTTTTCTAGCTCCTTTAAGTGTAAAGTTAAGTTACATATTTGAGTTATTTTTTTTTTTAAAGCAGGAGAGAGAGAGAGGAGAGGCAGAGGGAGTGAGAGAATCTCAAGCAGGCTCTATGCCCAGTGTGGAGCCTGACATGGGGCTCAATCTCACAATCCTGAGATCATGACCTGAGCTGAAATCAAGAGTTGGATGCTTAACCAACTGAGCCACCCAGGTGCCCCTATTTGAGATTTTTCTTGCTTTTTGAGGTAGGTCTGCATTGCTATATAATTCCCTCTTAGGACCATTTTTGCTGCATCCCAAAGGTTTTGGACCATTGTGTTTTCATTTTCATTTGTTTCCATATTTTTTTTTTATTGCTTCTTTAATTTCCTGGTTGACTCATCCATTCCATAGTGGGATGTTCTTTAACCTCCATTATTTATGGTCTTTCTGAAAATTTTCTTGTGGTTGGAAAATATGCATGGTATGATCTCAATCTTTTTGTACTTTTGAGGACTGATTTTTGACCTATAATTTGATCTATTCTGGAGAATGTTCCATGTGCACTTGAAAAGAATGTGTATTCTGCTGCTTTAGGATGAAATGTTTGAATATATCTGTTAAGTCCATCTGGTCAAAGCCATTGTTTCCTTGTTGATTTTCTGCTTAGATGACCTGTCCATTGCTGTAAGTGGGGTGTTAAAAGTCCCCTACTCTTTTTTTTTTTTTTTAAGATTTTATTTATTTATTTGACAGACAGATACACAGCGAGAGAGGGAACACAGCAGGGGGAGTGGGAGAGGGAGAAGCAGGCTTCCCGCCGAGCAGGGAGCCCAATGTGAGACTCGATCCCAGGACCCTGGGATCATGACCTGAGCCGAAGGCAGACGCTTAACGACTGAGCCACCCAGGCGCCCCAAAAGTCCCCTACTCTTATTGTTTATTATCAATCAGGTCCTTTATGTTTGTTATTGTTTTGTATATTTGAGTGCTCAAATTGGGGGCATGAATATTTATAATTGTTAGATCTTCTTGTTGATAGACCCCTTTATTATGATGTAGTGCCCTTCTTTATCTCTTGTTACAGTCTTTGGTTTAGAATCTAGTTTGTCTGATATAAGTATTGTTACTCTGGCTTTCTTTTGACATCCATTTGCATGATAAATATTTCTCCATCCCCTCAATTTCAATCTACAGGTATCTTCAGGTCTAAAATGTGTCTCATGTAGGCAGCATATTGATGGGCCTTTTTTTTTTTAATCCATTCTGAAAACCTATATCTTTTGATTGGAGCATTTAATCCATTTATGTTCAGAGTAATTACTGATAGATATTAATTTAGTGCCATTTTATTACTTGTTTTGTCATTGTTTCTGGAGTTTGTCTCTGTTCCTTTCTAGTCTTTGTCAATTTTGGTCTTTCTTTCCCACTCAAAGACTCCCCTTTAATATATCTTGCAGGGCTGGTTTAGTCAAGAACTTCTTTAGTTTTTGTTTGTCTGGGAAACTCGTTATCTCTCTTTGTATTCTGAATGATAGCCTTGCTGGATAGAGTATTCTTGGCTGCATATTTTTCCCATTCAGCACGTTGAATATATCATGCTGCTCTCTTCTGGTCTGCCAAGTTTCTTTGGACAGATCTGCTGCTGACCTCATTTATCTTCCCTTGTAAATTAGGGACTTCTTTTGTCTTGCTGCTTTTAGGATGTTTTCTTTATTTTTTCAAATTTAACTATGATATGTCTTAGTGTTGACTTGCTTTTGTTGATTTTGATGGGAATTCTCTGTTCCTCCTAGATTTGGATGTCTGTTTCCTTCCCCAGATTAGGGAAGTTTTCAGCTATAATTTCCTCGAATAAACCTTTTGCCCCCTTTTCCCTCTCTTCTTCTGGGACTCCTATGATACAAATATTACTACGCTTTATGGAGTCATTGAGTTCCCTAAGTCTACATTCGTAATCTAATATTTTTCTTTCCTTCTTCTTCTCAGCTTCATTATTTTCCATAATTTTATCTTCTATATTACTTATTCATTCCTCTGCTTCTTCCATCCTTGTGGTCATTATATCCAGTTGGTTTCAAATCTCAGTTACTGCATTTTTCATTTCAGCCTGACTAGTTTTCAGGCTCTGTGGTTAGGGACTCCCTGGTGTCTCTATGCTTTTCTCAAGCCCAGCTAGTAACCTTATGATTGTTCCTTTAAATTCTGGATCACACATATTACTTATATCTGTTTATTTTTTTAAATTTAATTTTATTTTATTATGTTAGTCACCATCCATTACATCATTAGTTTTTGATGTAGTGATCCACGATTCATTCTTTTCGTATAACACCTAGTGCTCCATGCAGTACGTGCCCTCCTTAATACCCATCACTGGGCTAACCCATCCCCCCACGCCCCTCCCCTCTAGGACTCTGTTTGTTTCTCGGAGTCCATAGTCTCTCATGGTTCGTCTCTCCCTCCGATTTCCCCTGCTTCATTTTTCCCTTCCTTCTCCTATTGTCCTCCATGCTATTCCTTATGTTCCACAAATAAGTGAACCCATATGATAATTGACTTTCTCTGCTTGACTTATTTCACTTAGCATAATACTTATATCTGTTTAGATTAACTCCCTGGCCATGACTTTTCCTTGTTCTTTCTTTTGGGATGAATTCCTCCATTTTAGCATTTTTGTCTAGGTCTCTGTCTTCTTCTCTGTGTTAGGAAAGCCTGCTGTATTTCCTGCCCCTGAGAGTAATGGCTTCACGAAGCAGAGGTCGTGTACTGTCCAGCGACTGGCACTTCAGGAAGTATCTCTGATGTATCCTGGGTACGGCTGCTGTGTTTTGGCTGCTCTTTCCCTCAGGTCAGTCCTCTGCAGAGTTTTTCCTTGCCTGCAGTGGGGAGTGTTTGGACCTTGGCCAAAGTGTGGTGAGTTTTAACTAGGTGTGCTCTGGTCTGCTTTTTGAAAGATGCCATTTCCACTAGAGCTGAAGCTTTGCAAGAACTTTATGGTCAGTGGATGTGGTGCCTGCCAGGGTTTGTGCTGGTCTTCTGATGGAGGGGCCCGCTGCTCTGGTTCTCAGGCACACTTGCCCCAGAGGAGCGGCACTTGCAGAATGCAGGGGTGGGGGTGAGGGGGTGGGGCTTGGTGTAAGTGGTTTAGGCTGACACCATTGGTGCTGTGCTGCTTACTGAAGTTAGTTTATGCTAAGGGGTGGGGGAGGGAAATGGTGCCAGCCAACTCTTTTGTCCCTGGAGAGGCAATGCCACCTCTCCCAGATGTTCTCTAAGAAGTGGGAACCATCTCTGCCAGTACATCCCAGGGGATCCTCAGATTGTGCCGTCTGCTCCCAGGCTCTCTGCTCTCCTTCTTCATAGGAGCATGCAGCACCCTCAGAGCTCCACACTGACCATGCCACAGACCTCTAAAACTCCAGTCTTTGAGCCCTGCTGGTTGTGAAAAAAAATAAAACAAAACACCCCCCACGAAAATCAGCCCTTTTCATCTCCCCAGTCAATGGCTTTGGGGATGTGTTCTCCTTGTGCAACCCCCTGTGAGCTCCTCTCTTTTTTTTTTCTCTCTCTCCCTCTCCTCTCTTCATGACCAGGGCTCCTTCCCCTCTGCGGCACCTGCGATCCATTTCTTCCCCAAATCACATCTCTGCACATCCTACCTTCCACAAAATTTACTATCTGATCCATTTTTAAGTGTGCAGTTCAGTGTTATTGAATACATTTGCATTGTTGTATGACCATCACCACCTTCCATCCCCAGAGCTCTTTTCATCTTGTGAAACTGAAACTCTGGGCCCATTAAACAATAATAACTCCTCATTTCCCCTCCTCCCAGTCCCTGGCAGTCACCATGCTACTTTCTGTCTCTATGATTTTGACTACTCTAAGTACCTCATATAAATGGAATTATTTGGTATTTGTCTTTGTGTGTCATCTTCCACTTTTAAAGCAGGGAAAATTTGTTTTATACCCTAGTTTTTCTCTCTTGTGCTTCCCCCACCTCTCTCTCTCTTTCTATCTTTCTCTTTCCATATATATATATATATTCCTCTAGTATATTCCTCTATATTCATATATACATTCTCTAATATATTCCCCTCTCTCTATATATATGAATATAGAGGAATATATACATATAATATATATTAGCTTATATGATATATATGGTAGCTTATATGATATATATGAATTATATAATATAAGCTATCATATGTATACTTAGATAGTTAGATATAGTTATTTCTTTGGTGTTTATATCTCTAATATGATGTATATCTCTTTTCCCACATGTGAAGCTTTTCAGAATGTTCATGCAAAAGACAGATTAAACACATTTTTGTTCTCACTAAACTGTCCAAGAGGGACACCTGGGTGGCTCAGTTGGTTAAGCATCTGCCTTTGGCTCACGTCATGATTTTTTTGAAGATTTTATTTATTTTAGAGAGAGAGAATGCAAGTGGGGGAAGGGAGGGAGGGAGAGGGAGATAGAGAATCCCTATCAGACTCTACGCTGAGCGCAAAGCTGGATGTGGGGCTCGATCTCATGACCCTGAGATCACGACCTGAGCTGAAACCAAGAGGTGGAGGCTCAACCCACTGAGCCACCGACATGCCCCTTAATTCATATTTTCTTAATGAGGTGTTGCTATTTTAACAGAAGCAAATTCTTAGCAAAGAAGTAAATCTCAGACATCAATGAGTAGATAAATGATATTTATGTTGGTGGGGAAGTGTGGGTAGAGATAAAAATTCCAAATCCCAGGCCACAGCCCAGACCAATTAAATGAGAATCTTGGTGAGGTGGGCTCCAGACATCAGTGTTTTTTACATCTCCTTCAGTGACTTAAATGTGTAGCCAAAGTTGAGAGTCGCTGTCCAAAGTAGGGACTAAGGCAGTGACTCACAGTCATGCCTACACATTAGAATCAACTGGGGAGGTTTAAAAAAAAAAAAAAAAAAAAGCCTAGTGCTTGAGTTCTGTCTCAGACCAATTAAATCAGAACCTTTGAGGAATAAGTCTGGGCAATAGTGTCTTTAAAAAAAAAAACTTCCAGGAGATTATAATATAAAGCAACTGAACTCCTCTCCAAGTGAGGAGAACCACTATACTAAAAGATGGACATTCTGAGAAATTAGCAATAAATCTATCATCGTATTCTAAAAGCAAGACCCATAATTCAGTTTATGGGTGAATTTTTTCAAACTTAAAACAGAAAATAATTGTGATGCTTCATATTATATAGTTTGTGCTTATGGAAAAAAAAGTGGAATGCTACTATAAAGCAAAATGGTGAACATGGTATGATACTGGAATATAGTGAAAATATGGAGAAATAGCAGAGACTAGAGAACTTAGAAACAGGCCATAGTTTATATTAGAATTTTGGACGCTCTTAGTATAAAAGTAATTTGCATTTAGTGTAGATCATTTAAAAAATAGAAACAAGCAAATGATAATAAAAGTGACCAGATATAACCATTCTTTTTAATGTGTACCATTTATTTTTTTTCATTTTTAATTTCCATATTTAAATGCATTGTACATAGTTTAAAAAGAACTTTATTGTAGAGAATTTTCAGCATACGCAACAACAGTCTGAATAGTATAATGATCTCCATTTCCCAATTTCTTCACTTCTGTAATTATCAACCCATGGTCCATCTTATTTTATCTAAACCCTACTCCATATCTCCCTCTCCTAAATCATTGTTAAAGCAAATCCGAGATATTATATCATTTTATCCATAGTTATTTTTTTCAGTTAATATGTTGTGAATATTTTCCATGTCACTAAATATTTTCCTATTACTTAATTTTTAATGGCGATATAGTATTTGATCATATGAATGTATCATTATTTATTTGGACAAGCCTCTATTGTTGAACATTAAAGTTGTTTCTAGTATTTTATTATTAAACACAGACCTTTAGTGATTATCCTTGTAAAAAAAATACATGCTTGATTGTTTAACAAAATCAATTATTAGAAAGGGAACTGGTGCTCAAAAATTTGCATGTTTTAGACACTTTTTGACACATTTTATCAAATTGCCCTGTGGCAAGCTTGTATCCTATTGTCCCTCTATGAAAATGTCTTCTCTTGCACATCTTTGCCAATATTGAGTATAATTTCAAGAAGCCTTCACCAATTCGATAAGTAAAAAATAGTATTTTATTATTGCTTTAATTTATGTTCTTATTTCTATTGAGAATAGACTTTTTACAAAAAAAACTTAAATGTTATTGGATTTTGTGTACTGATGGTCACAAATGGCAGGCCCATGCCTAAACCCCTTCCCATCCACAGGTGCCCCAGAGGCAACCAATTCTTTTAGGTATTTCTTCTGGTGGTTACTTCGGTATCTCTAAATGATTCAACCTGTATTTATTATTTGTTAATAGTAGACATTTTCTACTAGTTTTCTGTTATAATAGTTGAGAATTTATATTTCATTTCCCACCTTAAATATTTATATCACTCTTTTTTTTTAAGTTTATCAATTACATATTAATCTTTTTGTTTCTGGTTCCACTAACTAGAGATTGCTCACTTTGTATTTGCTCGGTTATAGAATTCAAGATTAGAAATCTTTTTCCCTCAGAGCTTTATATACCTTGCTTTTTTGTCTGTTGGCATTTAATGTTGCTTATGTGATAACCTAATATCATTTAAATTTTTGTTCCCTTTTGATGACTTGTTTTATTTTCTTTTTCCTCTCACTCTGGAAACATCTAGGATAATTTCTTTATCATTAATATTACTATTATTTTTGGTACCTTAAAGTTGGTTTTTTTTCTTTCACACTGCCATGCACTTAGCAGCCCCACAAGTTTGGTGGAGTTGCATTCCCTCTATAACTTCACCCGAGTTTTCTCACTTTTTTCGTCTTGGACATCTTTCCCTAATACTTTCTTTACCTGTTACCTTGAGCCTCTCTGTGAAAGACACAAGATCGAGCAATCAATCACTGTTTATAAATTGCTACTGTGAGGGATAAAAAAAACAGATAGGCTACATAATCTCTCTAAGAAACTTACACATTGTAACTATATTATTTGGAGAGATGCTCTAAGATCAATAAGTGGCCATGATAAAGTAGAAAATGTGTTTTCCTCAGGATCAGGGACATCATGTGAAGATGGCTTTTGAGTGGGAGCAGTAGTATTAGGATGTACTACTATTAGTCATACAATAAGTAATATTTGGAACATGCATTTTTGCTTGCTCCAGTGGGTGAATCCTGTGTTAATCCTCAACAAAGAAGAGGCCACAGATTAATCATAACTAAGTAAGATAAATTCTCAGAGGAACTGAGGAAATGTGATTTTTGTTTATTTTTCCTGATGGTCTGATGCAGTCTGGGACAGAACTAAATGAGAGAGGGATTGACAGTAACAATGAACTTTCCCACACATTTGATGTCTTAAATGAGCTTTGGAAGTGGCTGCTTCTTACTCTATTTGAAATTAACCAAAGCTTCTGGTTGCACACAATAAGTTCAGCTTTGTTAAAAGTAATGGACATAACCAGCAATCCCATGGGCATCATAAAATATAATCTGCCAAGCTTCTACAGAGAAAGAAGAGATAAGATCTGAATGCAAATGAAACAACACAAGATAAGCCGAATTTTTATCAATTTCTTTTTAAACATTTAAAATCTATATTGATGTTATTTTTATATAAAATGTTTGATACATAGAAAAATCTGTGTAACATGTATGTAAGTTATTAATAAAGTGAATAGCCATGAACCCATCACTCAGTTTAAGACCTAGAACATTACCAGTACACTGCAGTTTCCCATGTCCTTTTCCCTCTTGTCCATGTCCCTCCCCTCCCCTCAAAAGTGAATGTGATTCTAGATTTTAACTTATCATGTTAATTTTGAAAAACTTTTTTGGGGTCAAGAAATAGAATATTGGAAGAAACTCAGAAGCTTTCCTGAGCACTTTTTTGGTCATAAACCCTTCTCTTTCCCCGAAAGATAATTATTAACTTTAATAGCCATCACACCCTTACTTTTCCTGTTAGTTTTACTACTGAGGTATGCATCCTTAAACACCATACTGTAGTTTTGTCTGGTTATGAACTTTATGAAAAGGAATCAAAAGTATGCACTTTTTGGTCTGGTTTCTTTTGCCATAGAGTGTTTATTTTCATTGTTATATAGTAAAACATTGTATATACAATTGTTGATGGACATTTGGTTTGTGTCTAATTTTTGTAAAGCACATGGCTCACATGTGTGAGTACTTCTGTAGGGAATATCATCAAGAGTAAAACTGCTCAGTCATAGGTTGGACATATCTTCAATTTGAATAAATAATGATAAACATTTTCCAAGATAGTAGAACAAATTTAATCTCTCACCAGGAGTCTATGAAACCCCAGTTGCCCACACGTTACCAACATTTGATATTGTTACACTTTTAAATTTTAGTCTTTATGAAATCACAGAAAATATATATGTTGGTCTGTGTACCCCCCCATTCCAGAGGTTAGGCACAGAGCTTCTAAAACCTTGCAAATAATTTCCTAAGTGATAGCAACACTAGTTCCATTTTTTTGTTTTAATATTTGATCATTGGGTTATACTCAAGTTTTGCTATTATGGACAATGCCACAATTTTTATAATATTTAATGAAATTATTTTTTAAACAATCTAAATAAATGGAGACATATGCCATATTCATGCATAAGGAGATTCCATATTGCAAACATGTCCATTTTCCCTGAGTTGATTTATAGATTCAATTCACTTTTCAAACAAACAAAAAACCTCAACAAGCTTGTTAATCATGTTGTATTTGAGTGAAATAATTTTTGCATTCCAGTGAGATAATTGATTCACTCAAATATTCTCAATGATATAATAAGTGAAAGGTGGTTGGGAAAGGATATTTACACAATGCCAAGGTATCATGCCACAGCTTATTTGCTAATTGCAACGGGAAATGCACTTTTACAATGGAGAGGTCTGGCAGTTACTCTCTTACCAGTGAACAAACTCAGCATCAATAATGGTGGGACAGTCAATCATTATGTGACTCTTGATGTGATGCAGTATGAAGTACCCAACAATAAATATGACTTATTTGTGCCAAAAGTATTGAATCTGAATTTAACCATACTCTCAAGACTAATTTCCCACTTACAGGAAATATAGGATATAGAGGAAAAAATTAAATAACATTCTCCAGAAATTATCAGACAAATCCAGAATGTAGGACAGTCTATAGGATAACTAACCTGATAGCTAAAAAAAAGTCAATGTTATGAAAAAAATGGCAAGGGGACTATTCTAGAATAGAAGAGACTTAAGAGACATAATAATCAAATATGATGTATGTGCCTTGACTGGATCCTATTACAAAAAACCCACTAATTTTTGAAGACATTTTTGGAGAATTGTGGAAATTTAAATATGGATTGAATATGAGATGATTATAGGGAATTGCTAACTTTCTCAGGTGTGATAATGGCATTCTAGTTATGGAGGAGGGGACTCATATTTTTAGCAAATTAGCACTGAAATCTTTAAGAGTGAAATGTCATAATGCCTATTTTCAAATGTATAGAAATGAAAATAATCTCTACAAATACACTCACATATAAGTAAAGCAAATTTGTCATATATTAAAAAGTATTGAATCTAGGGTGCCTGAGTGGCTCAGTCGGTTAAGCGTCTGCCTTCGGCTCAGGTCATGATCCCAGGGTCCTGGGATCGAGTCCCACATCAGGCTCCCTGCTCAGTGGGAAGCCTGCTTCTCTCTCTCCCACTCCCCCTGCTTGTGTTCCCTCTCTCACTGTGTCTCTCTCTGTCAAAAAAAATAAATAAAATCTTTAAAAAAAAATTATTGAATCTAGGTGGTGATTATATAGGTGGTCATTGTACTATTCTTTCTGTATGTTTGAAATTTTCATAAAAATCACAGAAAAACACATCAAATTGGATTATGGAAACTTCAGTGGGAATTTTCATACAACTTAGCAAGTTGATTTTAAAATTTATATGGAAGAAAGGGCCAGAAAAAACCTTTTTCATGGAAAAGGGTGATAAATAGCCAAGACATAGTTGAAATAGAACCAGATGGGGACATTTATTATAAGATATGGTAATTAGGACAGTGGTATTGGCCAGTGATAGATAACAAGCCAAGAAGAAGATTAGGGATCCCAGGAAGAGATCTTAAATTTATGGAAACTTCATATATGACAGAAATGGTGTTGCAGATAAACAGGCAAAGGATAAACCATTCAGTAAATGGGCTGGGACAATTAGTTTTCCGTATGGAAGAAAATGAAGTTGGATCTCCATATCACATCATACATAAAAATCTATTCTAGATAGATTGTAGTTTAAATTTTTTTTTTTTAAGATTTTTATTTATTTGCGAGAGAGAGAATGAGAGACAGAGAGCATGAGAGGGAGGAGGGTCAGAGGGAGAAGCAGACTCCCTGCTGAGCAGGGAGCCCGATGTGGGACTCGATCCCGGGACTCCAGGATCATGACCTGAGCCGAAGGCAGTCGCTTAACCAACTGAGCCACCCAGGCGCCCTAGATAGATTGTAGTTTAAATGTGAAGGGCAAACTTAAAAGAGTATCTTAGAGAGTAACTTAGAGAGTCTCTTTATGACTTCGGGGTAGGAAAGATTTTTTTTTTTTAAGATTTTATTTATTTGACAGAGAGAGACACAGCAAGAGAGGGAACACAAGCAGAGGGGGTGGGAGAGGGAGAAGCAGGCTTCCCACTGAGCAGGGAGCCCGATGAGGGGCTCGATCCCAGGACCCCAGGATCATGACCTGAGCCGAAGGCAGATGCTTAACAACTGAACCACCCAGGTGCCCCTAGGAAAGACTTTCTTAAAAAAAAACATACAAAATCCTTAACAACAATAGAGGACTGAAATATGATATTAATTTTAGGAATCTGTACATAAAAAATCATAAAATGAAGAGACAAAACAAACTAGAAGAACATATTTTCATATATATAACAAAATTAAAGAATAACATGTGAAATGCAAAAAAACCCACAAAACAACAACAACAAAAAACCCTTAAAATCAGTAAGAAAAAGTTAACCCAACAGAAAAGTAGGCAAAAGATGTATTTGATAGAGAGATTGAAAGAAGTTGAACGTTTGATTTTGAATGTCTCTGTTCTGAGCCCAGCATAAGGCAATAGTAGTAAACAAAAGAGATAAATAGCCTTGCCCTTGAGTGACTAATATTTTAGTGGATAACATTGGTAAAGAGAAATAAGAACTCAAGACTGAAAAAGAAACTGAGTCAATGGTGTGGTGGAAAGAGAGCAGGCTCTGTGGTCAAACTCCTGGATACAGTCCCAGCTTCTCCTCTGACTAACTCTGGCATCTTGTGAGCATTACTCCAATTCTTCAAGCTTCCATTTCCTCTTCTGGGAATAGCAGCATCCACCCCATATGGTTGTTGAGAAAGTTAAATGAGATGATGATACACGCAAAGCACTTAGCATGGTGCCTGTTATATAATAATCACCCAATAAATACTAGATCTTCTCTTCTTGATCTTCTATTATTAATAACAATCCCACTGAATGGCTCTAAGTTAAATCCTGAAACCACCACACAACATTTTGCAACACATTTGCACCATCAATGCCGGGTAAGTGGACTGTGGATCCTGTGGCTGCCCTGGTTGTTCCCGGAAACTCAACTGGTGCAAAGTCAATTTCAGTTACTTAGGGAATAAACCAAGCAGGCACTGATAGAGAAGGGCATTGATGAGCTCACTGGTGAGAATATAAAGAATGAGAAGAAAATCCAGAGAAAAGAGTGTCTCCCTTAAGGGACGAACAGAGGCAGTGAATCCCATAGAAGACACTGAAAAGCAGCCACAGAGTCAGAGAGACAACTGACAGTGCAGTGATTTGGAGCTCAGGGAAGAAAGGGCTTCTGGGAGGGAGGGGGTGATTGATGGTGCCTCACGCTGCTGAGAGGCGCATTAAGGACTCACAAATATCTTCTGGGTTCAGCAAGGAGGAGGTTGTTTATGACCTTGCTGAAAACAGTTTTGCAGGGTCAGGACGAGGGGAGGAAGGGGGACAGAAGCCAGGTTGCCTTGGGTTGTGGAATTGGTGGGAGGCAAGGGTGGAGGCAATGAGAGTCTCTCAAGATCGTTGGTTAGGAGGGGACGGAGAGAACCAGAGGGACGTGGACTTAAGATACCCAGGAGGTTTGTTTTGTTTTGCTTAAAGATGGGAGAGATTTGAGGATATCTAAATGCAGACGTGAAAGAACCTGAAGAAATGAAAAGTTTGAGAAGTGGGAGCGAGAGAAGATTCTGCTGTAGTAATAACCTCCTGAGGAAGAAGAGCAAATGTGTATGGAGAGTCTACTGCCCAAGAGACACACTGAAAAATACAAGATGGTCCCTGACTGCCACAAAATACGGAGCCAAGGCAAGTTGTTTTACCTCTCTTTCTCTTCCACTCTCTTTGCCCAAAGTGGTAACGTCTTTTAATTGGAAAAAAGAGGACTGAACTTAATATTTTCAACTTTAAGTAAATTTTATGCTGTGAAATATAAAGTATTAAGAATGTTCTAAATGTTCTAAATCCTGAACACTTTCACCTGGGACATGTTCTCAGAATTACGTCTCCAATGGTAGCAAATCATCACGAACAGATTTAGGGAGAGGCACACAAGGGACCCCAAAGTTCTTTTTCTGATGGTGGTGATGGGCCAGAGATGTTAGTTATATCATTTTTCTTTATAGTTACTCTTTATGGTTTTCTTTCTATATGTGCTTGATATTTAATAAGAGCAATTATAAAACTGCTTTGTAATAGAGCGGAAGATGTGTTTTTAATGTTGCAGTTCTTAGATTGGATAGTGGGCTCATGAGTATGTGTTTTATAGGCATACACATACATTTATACTTTCGTATGTATCAAATCTTACAAAACACAATCAGTTTTGAAGTTAAAACTGGAGAGAGGCAGGTACTCCATGAACTTGGTGAAGATTATCAGTCTGGAAATCTTAATTAGGAAATTCCTGTTTCTGCGTGGGGATAGGTTTGGGGAGATGAGGAGGAACGGGTGGGAGGAGGAATTTGCTTCTGAGTCAGAGTTATGCAGTCTTTGCGTTGGCCTCTGTGCTCTGCGGTTCGTTGCCATAGGTGAGGCCCCGTAAGCCTTGGGTCAAGTGCCTGGGGCCACTGGGTCTAGCTGACAGACTGGGTCAAGGCTGATGTAACGTATGTGTCCTTACCTGGTCTCTAGATGGGGAGGAAGGAGTAGCCACATCCTTTGAAATGTTGATGCTGCAATGGCGTCCTCAAATATACAGAACTGGCTGAGAAGCAGCAGAACTGAGGTGGGAACTGGACAAATTCCAGACAGCACGTGGATGCTAGCGGGAGGCGATAGGTGGGGGTTATCCCAGAGTGGTAAATCTGAGAAACAGCACTCCTGTGGCTCCTCCTGAAATCACAGCCTCCTATTTCTGCCTTCTCTGGACCAGCCATGGCTGCTGCCGGCTTCAGGGCACAACGGGAGGGGGGATGTGGAGGGTGTTGATGTGAAGTATTTGGATTCCCAGGTCTCTCTCCAGACATGCTGCCTTCTGATCTCTAGATGATGACTCTAGAATCTTTTTAATGGTCTTATTTAGGAAACAGGCACAGAGGAAAGTGCATCCTAAATCTGGGGGTTTGGCCTGTTAACCTATTCTTCCTTTGGCCCTCTGCTGCAAATGTGTGCTTTGATTTGTGCCTGGTGATTTCCACCCCAGCATGATTGCAGACTCTGTAGTAACACGTGGGCACCTTACTGTGATAGAAATATAGAGTGTTGTAACTCAAAGGACCCTTTCAAAAGTCAGGGAAAGGGACAAGTACCTACTATTTTCTAGAGAGCATTCCAGACACTTTTACACGCATTATCTCATTTATTTCGGATAGCCACCTCCAGTGGGTAACATTATTTCCTTTTATACAGAAGGAAAATGAGGCTCACACAGGTTAAGTAACTCACCCCAAATCTTAGCTTTGCTAAGACTTATTTGAACACTCTTTGGTTGACATTGCTTTTGAGATCAGCAAGATGCTTGATCTTGGGGAGAAGTAAACAAAGCACAGAGATGTGAAGTGACTTCCTGGAAGTCACATGGGGAATTATAGCAGATCCAGGGTGGGCCCCAGGACCCCAGGCTCTGTTCTGGGGCGCTTCCTGTGAAGTTGTGCAGACGCCTGCCTGTGGGAGGAAACCAGGATCCTGTGAGCCCCATCGAGATCTCCTGCATCGAGTTCTTCCTGGTGGAAATGCCTCCCATGGAGGTTTGCTCTCTGGACCGTGTTCTGCCCTTCTTGGCTAGCTTCACCGATCAAACTCAAACACATGTCTCTCTGCCAACATCTCAGACCTTTTTTTTTTTTTTTTTAAAGATTTTATTTATTTATTTGACAGAGAGAGAGATAGAGCAGGAACACAAGCAGGGGGAGTGGGAGAGGGAGAAGCAGGCTTCCCGCCAAGCAGGGAGCTGGATGCAGGGCTCAATCTCAGGACCCTGGGATCATGATCTGAGCCAAAGGCAGACGCTTAACGACTGAGCCACCCAGGTGCCCCAACATCTCAGACCTTTATATTATCTGTCTCTCATTTGCTATTTCCTGTACATGGGTAGAAAATAAGAAAAGTACAGTTGACTCTTGAACAACTCAGGTTGAACTACAAGGGTCTACTTCTATGTGGATTTTTTTTTGATAGCTACTGTACTGTAAATGTATTTTCCTATGATTTTCTTCATAATATTTTTTCTCTAGCTTACTTTATCGTAAGAACACAGTATATAATACATATAACATACGAAATAGGTCTTAATTGACTTTATGTTCTTGGCAAGGCTTCGGGTCAACAGTAGGCTATTAGTAGTTAAGTTTTTGAGGAGTCAAAAGTCATATGCAGGTTTTTGACTGCACGGGGCTCAGTGCCTTTAACCCCTGAGTTGTTTGAGGATCAACCGTGCATCAAAGCAAATGTTTATAAGAGTCAGCTTTTTTAGATGAGGTTTTTACAAAAGTTTCTCTTGAGATAGAAATTAGGCCTTTTGTTTTAGTGGTTGCCTATGAAAACTTGCCTTGTTCTCATTAAAAAAGTACAGGAGGAAGGTTGCCAGGCGGGGGCAAAAATGCGGAGAGGTAAACGACTCAGTGGGCAGCAGGCTGTGTTCTTTGACCGGTGAACTTCCTCAAGGTCACGGTTTGTGCCCAGCAGCCTCAGGACACCGCAGGGAGCATGGACCTGCACATTTCTCCTCTTCTTCCTCTTCCTCCTCACCCCCATTCCAGAACCTCACAGTGTTCTGAGAACATGCTCTGAGCTTGCTTCTTTCCACGCCGTCTCTCATCAAGTCCCCTCTGCCAGGGATGCCCTTCCTGATTTTCTCTCAATGCCTATTCCTGCTCTAAAACCAAATTCGAATTCTGCCTCCTTCATGAACATTTTTTTGTCCCTCCTGTGGAGATAACTGCACTCCCACATCAGACTTCCCAGCATTTGGTGTCTCTTACCTGTTACACTAAATGTTACCCTGTTTTGTGCTGACTTCTGTTTCTGTCTTAGCTGCAGGATCAGAAGTTCCTTGAGGGTGAGGAATCCCGTGTTTCTCATCTTGTTTCCCTGCACTGCCTAGCACAGTACCTTCTAGGGTAACATCAGTGATTAAGGGACACTGTACTAAACCTCACAACAGGATCTCTGACATGGAGCCCAGCATTGGAAACACTGGGATGGCCTTCCACCCCCTAATTTCTGAGTGCCTTCTATCTGAAAAATCTTACAGCTACTCTCCCACAGTCCTCAACTTCTTCCCGTCTTTCTGCAGCTCTGCTTCTTTCAAAGAACCAGCTTCTAGTTTTGTTGATCTGATCTGCTGTGTTTCTGGTTTCTAATTCATTGATCTCTGCTCTAATCTTAATTATTTCTCTTCTAATGCGTGGCTTAGGCATCGT
Source organism: Leptonychotes weddellii (assembly GCF_054177405.1). NCBI lineage: Eukaryota > Metazoa > Chordata > Mammalia > Carnivora > Phocidae > Leptonychotes > Leptonychotes weddellii. The sequence goes on from NC_138378.1 coordinate 100,369,106, forward strand.
TTGTTGCTTTTTCTCTAGTTCTTTAAGGTGTA
>NC_138378.1:100369637-100387272 GCF_054177405.1 Leptonychotes weddellii
GAATGCAAGTTGGTACAGCCACTTTGGAAAACAGGGTGGAGGTTCCTCAAAAAATTAAAAATAGAGCTACCCTATGACCCAGCAATTGCATTACTGGGTATTTACCCCAAAGACACAGATGTAGTGAAAAGAAGGCCCATATGCACCCCAATGTTCATAGCGGCAATGTCCGCAATAGCCAAACTGGAAAGAGCCGAGATGCCCCTCAAAAGATGAGTGGATAAAAAAGATGTGGTCCATATATACAATGGAATATTACTCAGCCATCAGAAAGGATGAATACCCAACTTTTACATCAACATGGATGGGACTGGAGGAGATTATGCTAAGTGAAATAAGTCAAGCAGAGAAAGTCAATTATCATATGGGTTCACTTATTTGTGGAACATAAAGAATAGCATGGAGGACATTAGGAGAAGGAAGGGAAAAATGAAAGGGGGGAGATTGGAGGAGGAGACGAACCATGAGAGACTATGGAGTCTGAGAAACAAACTGAGGGTTTTAGAGGGGAGGCGGATGGGGGCATGGGTTAGCCCAGTGATGGGTATTAAGGAGGGCATGTACTGCATGGAGCACTGGCTGTTATATGAAAACAATGAATAGTGGATCACTACATCAAAAACTAGTGATGTAATGTATGGTGACTAACATAACATAATAAATAAAACAAAACAAAACAAAACCCAAAATATATCCTACAAAGCTTTAAACAAAGGTATGCAACAATTTTTCCCTCTTTGGAGTAAAAGTGCTGAAATAAAAAAAGAAATTTCTTTTTATTCTTTTGGGTTTAATTTGCTCTGTTTTTCTAATCTATTGAATCTGATACTTTAATAATTGACTTTCAGTTTTTCTTCTTATTTAATATACACATTTAATATTATGGAGTCTTCTTTAAGTACTGCTTTAGCTGTGTTTGCAAGTTCTGATGTCATGTTTTTATTTATTCAGTCTTTCCTCAAAATACTTTCTTTTTTAAAAAATTGTTAAAAATTTTATTTATTTATTTGAGAGAGAGAATGAGCTCACAAGCAGGGGGAGTGGCAGAGGGAGAGGGAGAAGCAGGCTCCCTGCTGCTGAGCAGGGAGCCCGACGAGGGGCTCGATCCCAGGACCCTGGGTGGAAGGCAGACGCTTAATCAACTGAGCCACCCAGGTGCCCCTCCTCAAAATAGTTTCTAATTTTATTTGCAATTTCTGCTTTGACCCATGGGTTATTAGAAGCATTACTGCTTGATGCCAAGTGATGTTGAGCACTTTTTCATGTGTCTGTTGGCCACTTGGATGTCTTCTTTGGGGAAAAAAAAAACAAAAACAGCATTACTGCTTGATTTCCAAGCAGTTAGAGATTATCTAGTTATTATTTTCATGTTGATTTGTAGTTTAATTTCACTATGGTTAGGGTGCTGAGTCATTTCTGTCCTTTCAAATTTGTTGAGGCTTGCTGTTATAGGTTCAACTGTGCTTTCCGAAAGATGTTGAAGTCCTTGTCCTCCGTACCTGTGAGTGTGACCTTACTTGGAAATAGAGTCTTTGCAGATTACCAAATTAAGATGAGGTCTTTGGGTGGCTCTAATCCAATATGACTGTGTCCTTATAAAAAGGGGAAAATTTAGACACAGAGACCAAAACATACCAGGAGAGCACCATGTAGAGATGAAGGTAGAGATTGGGGTAACGCGTTTACAAGTCAAAGAACACCAAAGATTGCCAGCAAACCCCCAGAAACGAGGAGAGAGGCATGGAACAAATTCTTCCTCACAGACCACAGAAAGAATCACTTCTACTGACACCTTAATCTCAGATTCCTAGCCTCCACAACTGTGAGATAATACATTTCTGTTGTTTAAGCCACCCAGTTTGTGGTGCTCTGTTATGGCAGCCCGAGGAAACTAATACACTTGCTTCACGATTCAGCAAATGTTCAGTTTTGCCAAATGTTCCATGTGTACTTGAAAAGACTGTATTTTGTGCCATTGTCCAGTGCAATATTCTCTATATGTATATTAATGAACTTAAATTTGTTAATTGTGTTCCTTAGGTCTTCTATAGCCTTACTGATTTCTTGGATACTTGTTCTGTCAGCTATCAGGAGAGGTATGTTAAAATCTCTCTCTATGATTTTGGATCTGCCTGCTTCTGTTTTTAGTCTTTAAATTTTTGCTTCATGCTAGGTTCTTGGATACATATATATTCAAGATTGTCATATCTTCTTGGTAAATTGATTTATCATTATGAAGTTATTTCTTTTTTCTCTAGTAATATTTTTTGTCCTCCAGTATTTGTCTGATATTACTATGGTTATACTAACTTTTTTGGGGTGAGTGCATAGTATATCCTTTTCCAACATTTTACTTTCAATCTTTCTGTGGCCCTGTCCTGAAGATGTGTCTCTTATAAGTAGCATCTAGCTTTAAAAAAATCCAATTTGATTTTTTTTTAAACTAGAGAGTTAGCCAATTTATAAGTAGTGGAATTGTGGATAAATCTGGATCATCTACCATCTTACTATTTGTTTTCTATTTGACCTACCTGTTTTATGTTTTTCGTTCTTTCCTTTCTTGTCTTCTTTTGGATTAATCAAATAATGTTTCTATTGTTTTACTCCTATCCTCTGTATTAGTTTGTTACTTATATATTCTTTTAAGTTCTTTTAGTGGGTTATCATAGAGATTACAACACACATCCTTGACTTAATACCACTTTAGTATAAATAAGTTTACCATTCTCTTGACAAAAAATAGAGCCTTAGAACACTCAAGTTATATATAAACCCTTCCTGTTTTTGCATTTTGTTGTCATATATTTTATTTCTTTCTATATTTTAAACCTCACAAATTCAAATCTTAGTTGGGAAGGAAATGTTAGCTTCATGACACTTGATACACACCTCTCCCCAGCTTTACCTAGACTAGCATTGGCAAACTCATTGGTAAGTTGGTACTTTTTAGTTCACACCTGAAAACTTATCCTATCCACATATATTTTAGACTCTAACTGTCCATTTTAGCTCTGGAAATTCTAATTTGAGAATTAAAATTTAGGAAAGGATTTCTAAACTTCCCTGGTTTGGTGCACCTTCATTGTCCTGAAAACTGGAATAAGAATTTTAAAATAAGGAGCTTTTCAGAGTCAGCAGTTGCTGGGACAGAAATCCAATGTAAGCAGTGCAATGCTTTGAGTGCTTCTTTGGTCACCAAAAGTGTTAGGGATTGGAAGACCTGGGCCCCCACTTTGTTCTTGGACCACTTGAATACGTAGCCCCAAATTCCCAAGGTAATTTTTTATTAGCTTACAAAAGTTAACATTTAGACCATTAGCTCCCTGACCTTTTCTTTCACTATCAGAAGCTAATCTCCCACTCCACAAGAGGCAAGAGGTATGATCTCTGGAAAAATAGAATCAGAGAGTCTCTGGACATAAGGCAAAGTGGAGATTCTGAGCTGAAAGGATAAGGAATGGTTTTTTTTTTAATATATATAATTTTAATCTTTATCTCTAGTTTTTTTTTAAATTTTATTTATTATGTTATGTTAATCACCATACATTACATCATTAGTTTTTGATGTAGTGTTCCATGATTCATTGTTTGCGTATAACACCCCGTGTTTTTAAACAGTGAGACCAACAATCCCCTTTCTTCAACTGGTTCTCAGAAAGCATTCCCGAAGCAAAGAGTTTTGATGATACTTCTCTGGAAATACTAATATCTTCAGAGGAAATATCTACCAATACTGACATATGAGTGAGTCTCCAGGGAAAAGTGGACTTCCGGCAGGCATATCCTGCTCATGCACATAGAACTCTTACATTTTTTTAGTGTGCCCCTCTTACATAAAGATGGAAACCCAAGGATCACCAGACATTTTTAAAGAGATTTTTTTTTTAAAGACTTTATTTATTTATTTGAGAGAGAGCATGAGCTGTGGAAGGGGCAGGGGCAGAGAGAGAAGTGGACTCCCTGCTGAGCAGGCAGCCTGACATGGGGCTCGATCCCAGGACCCTGGAATTATGACCGAGCTGAAGGCAGATGCTTAACCAACTGAGCCACCCAGATGCCCCTTTAAAGAGAGTTTTAAGAAATTTTTTGAGATCCCAAAAAATTGACTTACCACATATATTTTATCAGGAATTTACCAGAGAATGTGCTCCACCAAAATAAGTGAATAAACCAAGAAAGAAGAAGATACAGGATGTATGAGCCAGAGGATCCGATTTAGAACAGCACTAATGGACAATCCTCAAATGATATAGCTGTGCAGCCATCCTGGAGAAGCAACCTATGCGGAGAGAAGCCCCAGGCTGGCGGCTCTGGGAGGGCGGAGTGCGCTTGACAGAGAGGGAGTGCGTGATATATTTACAAGACAGCCAAAGACGATTCACCTTTATATAATTGAAGACTGTGAAAAAACAAAAACAAAACAATGAAGTAAAACTAGTACATAAAAATTATATTTCAAGAAAAAAATCTGCTGAAATAAAACCTGCATTTACATGTTGAAAAGTACACACCATGACTTTGGGGGAATATCTGTGACAGTGACAGTGAACTCTAGACGTGTCCTAATAAAACGATTAGATCTTGAAGATAAAGGAAAAAATCTGGGCCTCCAGGTGAAAAACCAAAATCACTTACAGAAGGAAGAATATTAGGGCTTCATCAGACTTCTCAACAACCACATTCAATGCAGAAAGTTGTTGAGGAAATTCTGTAGGATACAAAAGGAAATAAGTATGAGCCAATGATGTCATAACCAACCAATCTATTCTTCAAGTATCAAGGATACATAAAATCTGTTTTGAATATGCAAGTACTTGTTGGCTTATCCTGTGTAATCTACTAGAAGATAAGCTTCAGCCAACCAAGTGATGATTGGAGAAACAAAGGCCAAAGAATTGATGGTAAGCACTGGATACATTCAACTGTAGACCCAAGATTAAATCAAAGGAGGAAGTAAGAGTGGAAGAATAGTATCTAAATGCTCTGTGTATGGTAAAGGATAAAACATCAAAACTATAAAAACATGAGAGAAGGAGGAAAGGAAAAGGGAAATAAAACAAGCTAAGTGATTGCCACATGTGGGAATGAAAGAATATGATATAAACTTGTCAAATCTAATAGTAGAAGCCAAGTTAAGGTTAAATATGCCAAGGTATGTACTAAAGATACTATTTAATGACACCACAGTAGCAGAGTACTCCCAGTGGCCAGATTCTGGTTTATTAATACCATTTTCCTTTTTTTTTTTTTTTTAAAGATTTTATTTATTTATTTATTCATGAGAGACAGAGAGAGAGAGAGGCAGAGGGAGAAGCAGGCTCCCAAGGAGCAGGAAGCCCGATGCGGGACTCGATCCCAGGACCCTGGGATCATGACCTGAGCCGAAGGCAGATGCTTAACCATCTGAGCCACCCAGGTGCCCTATTAATACCATTTTCCACAAAAAGAAGCAGGACTCCTTGGGGTAGGTGGCTGGTTTTGGGTCTGGGGCAGAGAATGTATAAGATGAGCCTGGAATAACTTGTTTTGCAGAAAGCAGGTAAGCACTCAAGTATAACAGAATCATGTCAAAAGGAATCAGGAGGCAGCCTGGAGGGCTCCTACTGGCCGAAGTTGGGACAATTTGAGGATCCAAAAAAAGAACCAAAACAAAAAACTCCCAGAACCCCAATGACTATAGATGATTAAAACATATTAAACATATGAAAAGTCAGTAAATCTCTAATCATACTGAAAAAAATCCCAAACAAACAAAATCTTGCTTACTAATCATTGGGGGTGACTACTACAGCTACTCCTTACCTTAATATAGTAATTAAAGGGAAAGGATCAAGCACAGAGTAAGGATTTATATCAGGACAACTGCATTGTTTCAGTTCTTAAGGGCAAACTCTTTCTCACTGAAGAATGTCTACTGAAAACTAAAAAGAGTTGAAGAGCTAGACCGTTACAAAATATTACTGTCCAGAGCCAGAGCTAGTCCCAAGGGCAAAAACAAGGATTTATGGTGGAGGGATCTGGTAATTTCCACCTCACCCCGATGATTAAATCAGTACCTGACGGTGGGATAACCGGATGCCACATGCTCTTTCCAGCTGGGATGCATGGCGACACACAGAGTATCACCTGTGATCACCTATGTCAAAAATGTTTGAACAAAATCTCATTAAGCCTTTTGATCTAACTTCATTTTATAAGACATGCAGAGGGTACAGAAAAAAAAAAAAATTAAAACCACTAGGAAACCAATAGACAAAGCCAGGATGTGGGTGTTCTAAAGACAGTCACTTTGGTTTCTTCAGTAACAGAAGAAGAAAGGAAAGGGTGCTTATTCTCACGTAAAAGAGACCTCAGGGACACAACCACCAAATGTAGTGTGTGGTACTTGCCTGGACATTGGTTCAAATAAACCAGTTATAAAAGATATTTTTTTTGGGGGGGGGTTACAGGTCACTGGAAAATTTGAATGTAGATTAGGTATTAGTTGATATTAGGAGAGTATTTTGAATTTTTTTATGTGTGAAAAATGCTATTGTAATTATATAAATAGGTCCTTACTTTTCAGAGATGCATACTTAGATATATAGGGGTGAGAGATTATAATATCTATTACTTGAAAATAACAGAAGAAAACAAAAAGAAGCGAATATTGCCAAACATTTACAATTTTGAAGTCTAGGTGATGGGTATATGAGTGTTCATTAGATCATATTCTCTGCTCTTTTGTATGTTTGAATGTTGAAATAATACAAATTTAAAAAGCGTTTTGCAGCTGAACATGTCTGACAACTGAAATGTCTGGCTGCCTGAATGTTCCTGGTTTGTCTTTGAGATTAGTGGCGAGGGAACTGGAAGTTATTGGCTACAGAGATAGCACTGTTCCTTCACTGGCTGTGAGCTTCGAGGCCCGCAATCACAAGGTTGGATAGTGGCCAGCAGGACAACTGGCCAGGACATAGATCACAGGCTGTGACTGTCTGTCTGAGGACTTCTTTCTCAGTTCCTGCCCTGAGGCTTTGAGTACTGTCTTACTGGGGTCAAACTGTCCTGGATAAAGTCCCTTAAACAGGGGAGCCATCGTTCAGATGGCCTTTTGCAGCTTGTGGTCTTCCCTGTACCCCTTTAGGCAGGCTCAGTTGGGGTTAATTATTTGTTATCTTTAGCCCTGAAAGTCATTTATCCTCACATACTTGTATCTCTGGCCCAATAGAAACATAGGAGCTTGGGAGAAAGCATGAACCTCCTTTATAAAATGAAATAACTGTATCTTTCCCTGAAAACACCAGATTTGGAGGAAATAGAGACTTCAGTAATTAAATAGTTGATGTTCTAGTTTTTAACCTCAGCATATTATATACAGATCCACTGTAGTAGATACCTGAAAATTCTAGGTGATCCTTCCCTTTACAGATGAAGATGTTGAGATGCAGAGAAAGTAAGGAATTCATTAGTGGCAGAACTGAGGCTAGAACCCAGCTCTCTTCATGTCGGGTTCAAACTCTTTTCAACTTACCATACTTCCTACTGAGTGGCTCCAAATTCTTTGCCTCTATTCAGACCCTCCCCTGGTGATACAAGAAGTTTTTTAGATGTTTCTGCTCTCATGCACCTTGCAACATACTTGGATAAACATTTTCAGGACCAGATTGTGCTTAACTTGGAAAATTGGGGGTGTCACAGTACCTGTAACACAGGGCAGCCTATGGAGGGGGCAAATGAGTAATGCATGCTGATGTCAGAAGTTGCTGCTGGAAAAAGACACCGAGGGAGGTTGGTTGAGTGATATCCTTAAATCATAGTTAGTCTTGTAGGGCAAGGAACTTGGTTTCGTCTGTGTTCACAGAGAGCACAAGACTGTCCAGGCCCAATCCACCCAGTGAAATTTGTAAGAGATTTCTTTGTAAACCAGAATGCCATTTTTTTGGTTTTCAGGGGAGGACATGCCTGTCCAGAGGCCCCAAATATTTGTGCGTGTATTCAGAGCATCCTGTCCTCAAGAGACAAAGAATCAAAACCATTACCAACATTTTGCCTGGTGAATTTTGCCTCAGAGCAAAAATGTTGGGTAGACTAGGAGGGTAGAATAACTTTATGTGATCAGACCATCAGCTCATCCAGTTCAGTGCCTTCACTGTACCTCCTTTGGACCCAGTGGGATTAACATTTGCTAAAACTTGCTCTTTGGTTTTATTTGTTCATATACATTAATAGGATCAATGAGATAATTTTTTCCGCCTCAAGTTTATTCATATCTTGATTTGATTCCTAGGTCATTCTTCCTGCTTTGACCAAGCAATCATCATGTTCCTTTAGGTAAAGATATCATGAGACTTTTGCTAGCTCAACTTCTAGATGGTAAGTTAGTTCAAAGTCCCAGGGACATTGCTCTGTAGCTACCAGCCAGGCACTGAGCAAATGGGGAGTGCTCTTGGCCGGTGGTTCCCACATAGGAAACCCCACTGGGGCTATGACTGAAAGTTTTCTCTGGTTAGAAGTCATTTAAGAAGCTCTGCTTAAGGCTGTGGTAGCTCTGTCAGTCATTTCTCCATGGCTGTTGCGAGTGCCTCCATCTCTGAAGGACCATTTTGAATAAGACTATCATGTCACCCATCACCTTGACAGAGTCGTCTTCTCTCTAGGTGCCTATGTGGAATAAAATTATCCATAAAAAGCACATAGAATGGCATGCACATTTACAGCAATGGCTATACCTCAGGTGGGCTCCTAGAATTATTACCCTGACCTCACAGACAGCAAGCTTGAGGCACATAGATCTGAGGTGAGGTGAGATAGTGTGAGGTGATAATACCCAAAATATAATACCACAGATCAGTGGAGGAATTGACACTAGAACTTAGAAATATATGCCAACATGTTTTCAGCTCCAGATGTTTCTCCAGAAGCTAGAAATAGGTCAAGGTTTCTCATGGTTAGTTTACAGTCAGGAAAACAGAAGTTGAGGGCCAAAGCAGGTCTGTGTGATCTCGACTAAATAACACCCGGGAAAGAGGGGAAACACTTTGACTATTGTTCAACAGTGGCTCCTCCACATCTTCCCATCTTGCTGCTTGGCATCTGAGCCCACCCAGCCTCTCAGGGGCTGTGCCAAAACCTCTGCTGGCCTGACCATCTCTCAAGCAGGTGCAACGAGAACCAGGGGATGTTGGAAGCACACCTTCAGCTGGCTGCCAGCGCACCTGCTCCCTCTAGCTTGTGCCCCCCACGGGTCTATTGGCCATGGTTAGAAACCTTGCTTCCTGAAAGACTGAGTCACACTAGGCAACAATAGCCACCTTGGTGCTTTGAACATCCCTTTCCCCCTGGATTCAAGCCAGGCCCTCTCTTGCAGGATAGGAGGAGAGTGTGAGTTACTTTCCAGGTAAGAACCATCTGATATCAAGCCCTTTCTGGGCTAAGTTCTGTTCGAGGTCTGAACTCACCCCAAATTCTGATTGACATCAAAGGTAGAAGTTTAAGGGAAGCCTTATTGGAGAAAGCACACGGAGGCCCATTGTGGGGGTCCAAAATGGCCACAGGCTTCTGTTCCAAGAAGCCACAGGGACTCCCCCCGATCATAAAGCTAGTCCAGATTCCTGATGTTGAACATGGCCCTGGGACAGTGAGCCCAGAGCTCGAGCTTGGTTGTGGAACAGAGATTCTAGCTGCTCACTTCCGGGACCATGCCAGTCCACAGTGACGTTTCCATTGGGGTGCTGCTACGTGTCAGTGTCAGCTGTTATTTATAGAATGGAAAAGATTTCCCTTTATTCTGTAATTGTGTTTTTCTACTTTTTTGATGTCAAAATATTATTTTCTTATATGAAATTATTGTAATGACAAATGTTAGGTTTTTAAAAAATGTATTCAATTAGCAAAGTAAAAAGTTGGCAATTCATGTATCCCGATTTAAAAAAATTAAGTGTAGTCTGTGAAATTTCAAAGTGTAGGAACCACTGTTTTTTGATGTTCCAAGGAAAAATTGGTTTTCCAGATGCTTGGGACTTGAAGTAAGTGCTTTTTAGAAGAGGTGGGTTTAAAGCTCCTCGTTTCTAGATTCGTTCAGCTCCTACTTCCCACATGCACAATTCTTTTATTAGACCTCATCTGCCCTTACTCTTGACCCAGTTTCCTCCTTATGTGGACTTGTTTCTCCAAGAACACAGTGAACTTGGCCTAGCAGAGCTGTGGTGTGTGTCCACTCCCATAGCTTATATCCTTTGATATTTGCACTTCTGCCTGACTAATGGCCTGTCCATTCCCCGTCAGGACATAGAAGGGGTTATCTCCTGTTCTTCCTAATGATATTTTTGGCTGACTACTAGGGGAAAGGATCACATTAATACATAAAGTGTCCCATGGAACAGATTCTAATTTGGTGATATGATTTGAAAGCTCTGTGTAACCCTCAAATATCTTCCAGAAAGATCTGCTACCATGTCTAAAAACCCTCACAGAGTTATTCTTCAAAGGTTTTGCAGAAACAAAAATTAAATCTTGTTGAAGCTTGATATCACCTGGGAGTGGTAGCACATTAGCATAGTTTAACAGAGCTGAGTAGTCCCTTATCATAAAATAATTTATTTACCAATCATTTTCTTATCTAGCATCTTATAGGGCCCTGAGGGAATGACAAGGTAAGGTAGGTTTTGATGTAGGGATGGGATGGAATGTCAGTTTTCTTTTCTGACTAGCTTAGAAGGGCTCCTTTGTCATGTCCTTTGTTTGTTTCTATTCTGGGTAGAGTAAGTTTCTGAAGAAAGTCGTGATGCATAGGTGAGTGTGTAGGTTTGTGTGTGTGTGTCTCCAAGCATAGGGAGGTAATGATGGTTTATGAATAAGAGGACAAGAGTTAAAAGAAGTTATTACATGCCCCAAAATGTGTAGATGAAAGGCATTAGCCACAAATTCTGCCTGCTTCACAATTCTGACCAGGGCTGGCCCTTAGGGTGAAGAGCAGGCCTTCCCCCAACATCTGGGCAAGAGTCAAGTTGAAGTCCCAATTCCATATGTCTAAATATTTAAAAGTTATAAATCAAGCCAATGAAGTATCAAATAAAATATGTTTGCCTTCTAACTTGCCTTCTAACTTCCAACTATATAGTTGATTCTCATTACTTGTGGATTCTGTATTTTCAAATTTGCCTCCCTCTAAAATTTATTTCTAACCCCCAAATCAATACTTGTAGCACTTTTGTGGTCACTCACAAGCATGCACAGAATGGTGAAAAATTTGAGTTGCCCAATATGCATGTTCCCAACTGAGGTCAAACAAGGCAACACTCTGCCTTCTTCTTCTTTTTATTTTTTATTTTATTTTTTTCTTCTTCTTTTTAAAAATAAAGATATAATTCACATATAACATTATGTTAGTTATGTTATATTATGTATAATATAATGATTTGAAAGTTTTATATATTATAGAATAATCACAATAAATTTAGTTAATTTCCATTACAACACATAGCAACAAAATGTTTTTTCTTGTAAAAAGAACTTTTAAGATATATTTTCTTAATAACTTTCAGATATACAATTTAGTAGTATTAACTATAGTCACCATGCTGTACTTTGACATCCTTAGGAATTATATATTTCACAACTGGAAGTTAATTATCTTTTGCCCAACCCTACCTCCTGCCCGAACTGTTCTCTGTATCCATGAGTTTATTTTTTAAAAAAAGATTCCACATATAGGTGAGATCATATAGTTTTTTCTCTCTCTGTCTGGCTTATTTCACTTAGCATAATGCCCTCAAGGTCCATCCATCCATTCATCCATCCATCCATGCTGTCACAAATGGCAAGTTTTCCTTCTTTTTATGGCTGAATAATATTTCTAAATATATATAAATAAAATTCATTTTCTTAGGTTGCTTCCATATTTTGGCCATTGTAAATAATGCTGCAGTGAACATGGGGGTACATATGTCTTTTCAAGTAAGTGTTTTTGTTTCCTTCAGATAAATACTCAGAAGTGGAATTGCTGGATTATACAAGTAGTTCTATTTTTCATTTTTTGAGGAACAGCTACATGGTTTTCCACAGTGCTGCACCAATTTACATTCTCAACAACAAAGTGCAAGGGTTGCCTTTTCTCCACATCCTTGTCAACATGTTATTTTTTTTATAACAGCCCTTCAAACAGATGTGAGGAGATATCTCATTGTGGTTTTGATTTGTGTTTCCCTAATGATTAGTGATGTTGAGCCTCTTTTTGTGTACCTGTTGGCCAGCTATATCTCTTCTTTGGAAAAGGCTCTATTTAGATCCTCTGCCCATTTTTTAATTGGATGATGATGATGATGATAATGATGATGATGATGATCTTACTATTGAGTTTCATGATTGCTTTCTATATTTTGGATATTAGTCCCTTATCAGTGATATGATTTACAAATATTTTCTCCCACTGAGTAGGTTACATTTTCATTGTGTTGATGAGTTCCTTTGCTGTGCAGAAGCTTTTTAGTTTGATGTAGTCCTACTTGTATATTTTTGCTTTTGTTGCCTTCACTTTTTGTTTCTCTTTTTGTTTCAAATCATAAGCAAGACCTATGTTAAGAAGCTTGCTGCCTATGTTTTCTTCTAGGGGTTTCATGGCTTCAGGTGTTATGTTCAAGTCTTTAATCCATTTTGAGTTAATTTTTGTGTAAGAGATATAAGAAAATGGTCCAGTTTCATTCTTTTGCATGTGGCTGTCCAGTTTTTCCAACACTATTTATTAAAGAGACTGTCCTTGGGGCACCTGGGTGGCTCAGTTGTTAGGCGTCTGCCTTTGGCTCGGGTCGTGATTCCAGGGTCCTGGGATCGAGCCCCACATCAGGCTCTCTGCTCGGCGGGAAGCCTGCTTCTCCCTCTCCCACTCCCCCTGCTTGTGTTCCCTCTCTTGCTGTGTCTCTCTCTGTCAAAATAAATAAATAAAATCTTAAAAAAAAAAACAGTAAAAAGAACCACACTTCTAAACAGGAGAGCGGCTGATGGTCACGGGCCTGGGGCTTGCCAAGCCTGCACTTGGCCAATCCCTCAGCAGCCCTCCAGGGTGGGCTCGATCCACACCCCCTTTAAAAAAATAAATTAATTAATTAAAAATAAAGAGACTGTCCTTTTCCCATAGTATATGCTTGGCTCCTTTGTCATAAATTAATTGATTCCATGTGTGTGTGTTTATTTTTGGATTCTCTATTCTGTTTCACTGGTCTATATGTCTGTTTTTATGCCAGTACTATATTGTTTGATTACTATAGCTTCATAATATAGTTTGAAATCAGGAAGTATGATGCCTCTAGCTTTATTCTTCTTTCTCAAAATTTCTTTGACTATTGGGGGTCTTTTGTGGTTCTATATAAATTCAAGGACTGTTTGTTCTAGTTCTGTGAAAAATGCTATTGGAGTTTTTCTTTTTTTTCTTTCAAGTTTTTATTTAAATTACAGTTAGGTAGTTAACATACTAATATTAGTTTCAGGTGTAGAATTTAGTGATTCAACACTTACACACAACACCCAGTGCTCATTACAGGTGCCCTCCTTAATCCCCATCATCTATGTAACACATCCCCCCCACCTCCCCTGTGGTAACCATCAGTTTGTTGTCTATAATTAAGAGTCTGTTTCTTGGTTTTCTTCTCTTTTTCTTCCCCCAAGTTCATTTGTTTTGTTTCTTAAATTCCACATATGAGTGAAATCATATGGTATTTGTCTTTCTCTGACTGACTTATTTCACTTAGCATAATAACTCTAGCTCCATCCACATCATTGCAAATGGCAAGATTTCATTCTTTTTTTATGGCTATAAATATATAGCCATATAGCTACACACACACACACACACACATACATACACACACACACACATACACACAGATATCACCTCACACCAATCAGAATGGCTAAAATTACCAACACAGGAAACAACAGGTGCTGGCGAGGATGCAAAGGGGGACCCTCTTATACTGTTGGTGGGAATGCAAAGTGGAGCAGCCACTCTGGAAAACAATACGGAGGTTCCTCAAAAGTTAAAAATAGAACTACCCTGTGATCCAGCAATTGCACCACTAGGTATTTACCCAAAGGATTAAAAAAAAAAAAATCAAAGGGATACATGCACCCCGATGTTTATAGCAGCCATTAGAATTTTGATAGGGATTACATTGAATCTGTAGATTTCTTTGTGTAGTATGGACATTTTAATAATATTAATTTTTTTCCAATCCATGAATATGGAATATCTTTCCATTTATTTGTGTCTTCTTCAATTTCTTTCATCATGTCTTAGAGTTTTCAGTGTATAAGTCTTTCACTTCCTTGGTTAAATTTATTTCTAGGTATTTTATTCTTTTTGATGCATTTGTAAATGGGATTGTTTTCTTAATTTCTCTTTCTGATAGTTTGTTATTAGTGCATAGAAATACAACAGATTTTTATATATTGATTTTATGTACTGCAACTCTACTGAATTTGTTACTAATAGTTTTTTGGTGGAGTCTTTAGGGTTTTCTATATATAATGTCATCTGTAAATAGTGACAGTTTTACTTCTTTCTTTCTGATATGGATGCTTTTTATTTATTTTTCTTGCCTAATCACTCTGGCTAGTACTTCCAATACTATGTTTAGTAAAAGTGGAAAGAATGGCATTCTTGTCTTGTTCCTGATCTTAGAAGAAAAGCTTTTAGCTTTTCACCATTGAGTGTGTTGTTATCTGTGGGCTTGTCATATATGGCCTTTATTATGTTGAGATATTTTCCCTCTATACCCAATTTGTTCAGAGTTTTAATCATGAAAGGATGTTGAATTTTGTCAAGTGCTTTTTCTGCATCTATTGAGATGCTCATATGATTGTTGTCCTTCATTTCGATAATGTGGTGTATTATATGGATTGATTTGCAAATGTTGAACCATCCTTGTATCTCTAGAAAAAATCCCACTTCATCATGGTTTTAATGTAATATTGAATTTAGTTTCTTAATAGTTTGTTGAGGAATTTTGCATCTATGCTCATCAGAGATATTGGTCTGTAATTTTCTTTTCTTGTAGCATTCTTGTCTTGTTTTGGTATCAGGGTAATGCTGGCCTTGTAAAATGAATTTGGAAATGTTCCCTCCTTTTCTATTTTTTGGAAGTGTTTGAGAAGAACTAGTATTAATTCTTCTTTCTCTGCATATTTGGTAGACTTCACCAGTAAATCCTTCTGGTCTTAGACTTTTGTTTGTTGGGAGGATTACTGATTCATTCTTACTAGTAATCAGTCTATTCAGATTTTCTGTTCATGATTCAGTCTTTGTACGTTTTATGTTTCTTGGAATTTATCCATTTCCTATAGATTGTTCAATTCATCAGTGTATAATTTTTCATTGTAGCTCTTATTATCCTTTGTATTTCTGTGGTATCAGTTGTAATGTGTCCTCTTTCATTTCTGATTTTATTTATTTGAATGCTCTCTTTTTTTCTTGGAAAGTCTAGCTAAAGGTTGACACATTTTGTTTAACTTTTCAAAAAAATCGTCTCTTAGCTTCATTGATATTTTCTATCATCTTTTTAGTTCCTGTTTCATCTATTTCTATTTTGATCTTTGTTATTTCCTTCCTTCTTCCAAATTTGGGTTTGTTCCTCTTTTTCTCTTTCCCTCAGGTGTAAAATTAGGTTGTTTAGCTAAGATTTTCTTTTGTTTCTTGATATAGGCATTTGTCACTATGAATTTTCCTCTTAAAATTGTTCTTGCTGCATCCCAGAAGTTTTGGTATGTCATATGTTTATTTTCATTTGTCTCAATGTATTTTTGAATTTTCTTTTAATTTCTTCTTTGATCCATTGGTTGTTCAGTAACATGTTGTTTTATCTCCACATATTTGTGAATTTATCTCCACATATTTGTGAGTTTTCTTCTTATAATTGATTTCTAGTTTGATACCATTGTGGTTGGAAAAGATGCTTGATATGATTTCAATCTTAAATTATTAAGATTTATTTTGTGACCTCACATATGATCTGTCCTCAGGAATGTTCACTTGAGAAGAATGTGTATTCTGTTGCTTTCGGGTGGAACATTCCATATATGTCTGTTAAGTCCATCTGGTCTAATATGTCATTTAAAGCCACTGTTTCCTTATTGATATTCTGTCGAGATGATTTATCTATTGATGACAATGGGGTACTAAAGTCCCCTACTGTTATTGTTATCGATCTATGTCTCTTTCTTCCTTTCAGTCTGTTAATATTTGCTTTATATGTTTAAGTGCTCCTATGTTGGATACATAAATATTTACAAATGGATATCCTCTTGCTGTATTGACTGCTTTCCTTCTTTGTCTCTTATTACAGATTTTGTCTTAAAGTCTATTTTGTCTGATATAAGTATAGTTACCCCAGCTTTGTTTTGGTTTCCATTTGCATTGGATATAATCTTCCATCCCTTCACTTTCACTCTGTGTGTGTCCTTACATGTGAAGTGAGTCTCCTGTAGGCAGCAAATAGATGGGTCTTGCTTTTTTTTTTTTAATTTATTCAGCCATTCTATGACTTTTGATTGGAGAATTTAGTCTATTAACATTTAAAGTAATTATTGATAAGTATGTTCTTATTGCCACTTTGTTAAATGTTTTATTGGCTATTTTATAATACCTGTCTCTGGACTATGCACTGGGATAGCTGGTTAAGAACTTTTTCTCTGTGTGTTACAGTCTTATGGAACCCATTATTGTCAGTCCCACTGGCCACCGGAGCCAGTCAATCAAGGTGTGTTCCTTAGGTAACAGCCACAAAAACCAGTGCATCAGTGGTATGTGAAAACTTCTTTTTGGGAGATAAGTGACCTGGAGCAACACAGAGGGGAAGTGTGAAGATAACACCCACTCTCCAAGGTCTTTGGAGAGGATTATGGTTGGCTCTTAGATGTGTGATTAATTAGGACTTTGCTCTTCAGGCTGCAGCTATGAAAGTAGCCCTCTTTCACAGAAAGATTGGGCATTTCAGTCTATTGTCTCTGTGCTGTGCCCTGGAGTATATAGCCAGTTAAGAACACTTTATCTATATTTTACAGTCTTGTGGTAACCATTAGCACAAATTCCACCGTGCACCAGAGCCAGATGATTAGGAAGTTTTCTTTGGGTGGCAGCTGTAAATATTGGGGTGCCAAATGAGTGCACCAACTCCTTTCTGGGAGATCCTGGTGACCTGGAGCAAGGCAGAGGGAGAGGCAAAGATGGCATCTGGTGGCCTCCATTTTTGGAGAGTATTTCAGTAGGCTTCTAGATGTGTGTTAAATTGGATG
Source organism: Leptonychotes weddellii (assembly GCF_054177405.1). Taxonomy (NCBI): domain Eukaryota; kingdom Metazoa; phylum Chordata; class Mammalia; order Carnivora; family Phocidae; genus Leptonychotes; species Leptonychotes weddellii. The sequence continues at coordinate 100,386,903 of NC_138378.1, forward strand.
CTTGCCCCTAATGCCAAAGATTTAAGATAAGCAAATAGAACTCTTTCACAGAAAGACTGGGTGCTCTTCAGTAGGCTGTCTCTGTGCTGTGTCTTGGTCTTGGGTGAGTAAGTACACATGAATCCTTCAAGAACTGTTTCTCAGACTGCTATAGCCTTGTGGATCTTGTGGACACAAACCCTGCTGGCTTTCAAAGGTAGATGTTTTGGGAACCTGTCTTGCTAATGCAGATCTTAAACACTGAGGTACCAGATATGGGGTTCAACCCCTTTACTCCTCAGGTAGAAGCTTGGGATTGTGAGTTTTCTCCTTATTGTGCATTGCTGCACCAGGGGTGGGATTTAAGGTGAGATTATGTCTCAGCCTCTCC
>NC_138378.1:100387772-100396781 GCF_054177405.1 Leptonychotes weddellii
AAGGCAGTCGCTTAACCAACTGAGCCACCCAGGCGCCCTAGAATGTCTTTAAAAATACTTAACATGGTAATTTCTATTATTTTATATATAATTTAAAATATATATGTAATAAAAATAACAAGACAAGTATTATACATAGATATTTGACTATTTTATCTTTTTTTTTTTTAAAGATTTTATTTATTTATTTGAGAGAGAATGAGAGAGCACATGAGAGGGGGGAGGGTCAGAGGGAGAAGCAGACTCCCTGCTGAGCAGGGAGCCCGATGAGGGACTCGATCCAGGGACTCCAGGATCATGACCTGAGCCGAAGGCAGTCGCTTAGCCAACTGAGCCACCCAGGCGCCCTTGACTATTTTATCTTAATCTCTAAAAGCAAATATATTCATGTGGGCTAAAATTTATTTTTTAATTTTTAAATGTTCTCATTGGGAAATCAGAAGCCTACAGGTGAATATACAAGGGAGTGAGAATTGGGTGTCAACTGCTTACAACAGGAATCATCCTGTCTAATATGTCAGGAGTCAGTGGTATATCTCTGTAATATAGGTAATCAATAAGGTATTGAGTCAACTGATTGTCATTCTTTCTCTTCCAAGAAGTATGGCTGAGTAAAAAAGTCTTAAAGTATTAAGATTAAGGCCAAGGGAAATAGAATAGCCAAGAGCTGCTTAAACTATGGGAGAGATAGAAGCATTGACCAACAATCCACTCCAAATTAGAAATGTGTACTAGAAAATATGTTGGAGACATGGTTGGGTTCTAGAAATAAGTACACAGTCCATCTGTGGAATTGAGGCACCTGTTTATTTAGAGGGCTGTGAATTCCAGTCACTGATCAAAGTGGGAAACCCAAGGAAGAAAAGCATATCTAAGAGGACCTCCAAGGGTATTTTGTTTTCTGCTATTCTTTCCTAAGAATGTAGGTACTATGGCAACTGACACATGTAAAACTGTATAAAAAAATAGCAAATAAATGTTCAATAATGCTACCCAGAGGGTGAAGCATATTTTCATATTGTGAATTGGAAGTCTCAAGTAGAATTAAAGCTTAGAAAAGTTTATATGTCTGAAGGAAAGGAGTGCAGTATTCCTAATGATATTTAGGTTCAAGTTCATAGATGTTCAAACCAGAAAAGGCCATGAAGCATCCATGAAGTTAAACTGCCCTCTTTTGAGGAAAGTGAACTGGAGCAGTCTTTTTCTTTTTAAGAAGATGTGACTCTGGCCTAACTGTTGGTCCAACGACTAATGTATGTTAAAGAGAACTCACATATAGGTTGATAGTAATGGAGTCTGACTGCCTTTTATGTGGCTGGCATGAAATTGGGTCCATAACAAGCAACAGAAACCAACTCTGGCTAGCTCAGGCTTCAAACTGTGGATGTTATTGTTATGTTGAAATGTGGTTTCTGGGTGACTTACTAGGGTCACTTGTTTACTAAGGGAATCACCCACATACACATGGTTGGACTAGACCTTTAGTGGTTTAACTGTTGAAACATATTATGTCTCCTCATACATGTAATTCAAATAGAAAACAGTACTAAACCACAAAATAAGTAAAGTTTTTATTTTTTCCATGATGACTATTTAAATTCTTCTTTTGAAAATTCAAATAACAGATTTATAAAACATTTTTTCTCATTTTTAAATGCCTTTACTATGCTGGTGCATTTGGCACACGCTTAATTTACATATTGGGCAATTTAACCCTCCTCACATAGCAGTTTCACAGTGAATAATCCTCATATGTTGCTGAGAATGGGATGTAAATTGTTAGAAACCTGTAAAGAGGGCAATTTGGTACTGTTAGCAAAATAAAACAGGCATGCACCCTTTGGCCCAATTCTACTTCTAGGAATTCATCCTACAAACACACTCATACTTGTGCAAAGTAATATGTACACATGAATACAAAAGGTTATTTGTAATAGCAAAATGGTAGAAATGGTCTACATGTACATAAAAAATTAGGCACATCCATAGAATAAACCCTTATGCATTTGTTAGAAAGAATGAAACAATTCTGGAGTGACATTGGCAGGATGGCCAAGTAAGACGTCCCTTACTCATATTCTCCCTCAACAACAAGAATTTAGTATCCATCCATGGACAAGAGTGCTTTTGTGGGAGCTTTGGGTCCCAGGTAGGAGATTGCAAAACCCCAGGCAGTCTAAGGCTAAGGAGAGCCATTTTGAGAAGCCAGACCCACACCCATGGACTTCATTGCAGACCCAGTGATAGCCTCAAAATTTGCTCCACTCTAGCATAACTGTGATTCTGGAGGTAATCCCATTGCCCTAGGGAATAGAAAGGAGACAGCTAATACCTGTCAAAATCAGTCTGTAAAGACTGGTGCTAGCTCCTTCAAATGCAGACATCAATGCAAATCTACATGAATCATGAAGAATCAGACAAATATGACACCACCAAAAGAAATTAATAAAACTCTAATAACTGAATCCAAAGAAATGGAAATCTATGATTTGCCTGACAAATAGTTAAAAATAAAAGTCTTAAAGAAACTCAGTGAAATGCAAGAGAACAGATAAACAACTAAATGAAATCAGGAAAACAATGCATGAAAAGATTAGAGATTTAATGTGCATCAGGTAATACACATATGAGTATGTGTGTATGGTTCTAAAAAAGAACCATAAAGAACCATATTTTTATGGTTCTTTTTTAACCATAAAAAAGAACCAAATGGAAATCCTGGAGCTGAAGAATACAATGATAGAACTGAAGCATTTAATAGATTGCTTCAGTGACGGACTTGATTATGCAGAAGAAAGACTCAGCAAGCTCAAAGACAGATCATTTGAAAGTAGCCACTTAGAGGAATAAAAAGAAAAAGGAATGAAAAAGAGTGAAGAAAGCCTACATTAATTATGGGACATCATCAAGCAAATGAACATTTGTGTCATGAGAATCCCAGTAGGAGAAGAGAAATCATAAATCTTAGAAGATCTATCCAGGTACAGGAAGCTCAAAGGACCCTGAGCAAGATCAACCCAAAGATGATTACTCAGACACATTATAATAAAAAATGTTAAAAGGCAAAGACGGGGCGCCTGGGTGGCTCAGTCGGTTAAGCGACTGCCTTCGGCTCAGGTCATGATCCTGGAGTCCCGGGATCGAGTCCCGCACCGGGCTCCCTGCTCGGCGGGGAGTCTGCTTCTCCCTCTCACCCTCCTCCCTCTCATGCTCTCTGTCTCTCATTCTCTCTCTCAAATAAATAAATAAAATCTTTAAAAAAAAAAAAAGTCAAAGACAGAGGGGTGCCTGTCCAACCAACTCAGTTGGTTGAATGCCTGACTCTTGATTTCGGCTCAGGTCCTGATCTCATGGTTGTGGGATTGAGCCCTGCACTGGGCTCTGAGCTTAGTGTGGAGTCTGCTTAAGATTCTCTCTCTCCCTCTGCCCCTTCCCCCATTCACACACATTCTCTTTCTCTCTCTCTCTAAAATAAAATCTTAAAAAAAAAGTCAAAGATGGAATTTTGAAAAAGCAGGAGAAAAATGACTCACCACATACAAGGGAACCCCTATAAGGCTATCTGTGGATTTCTCTGCAGAAACTTTGCAGGCCATGAGGGAATGGGATGATATATCCAAAGTGCTGAAAGTAAAAAACATGCTAGCCAAAAATACTGTACCTGGTAAAACTGTCCTTCACAAATGATGGAGAATAAAGACATTCCCAAACAAACAAAAGCTAAGGGAGTTCATTGCCACTAGACCTGCCTCACAAGGAATGCTAAAAGGAGTTCTTCAAGTTGGAGCAAAAGGACACTAAGTGACAACATGAAACCATATAAAAGTGTAAAACTCACTGGTAAAGGTAAATATATAGTCAAATTCAGAATGTAATGGTGGTATATAAATCACTTTTATCTCTAGATATTTATTTTTCTAGTATTATTTATCTCTAGTATATATATTTTATAGTATAAAAAGTATAACTACAATAACTTGTGAATGGATGCACAATATAAAAAGACATGAAGTGTGACATCAGTAGCATAAAGTATGGAAGGAGGAGAAGTAACAGTTTAGAGTTTTTGTATGTGATGGAAGAAAAATTATCAGCTTAAAATAGATTGTTAAAACTATATTTATGTAAGCCTATCTCCAAGCTCAGTAATTTTTTTCTTGGAATCCAATCTACTAATAAGCCTATCAAAACAATTCTTCATTTCTAATTTCATATGTTTTATTGGTAGCTTTCCATTTAACTTCTTGTAGTTTCCATCACTCTTGTGAAAATTTCCTGTTCATTCATACTGTTCACCTTTTCCATGATAGACTAGCATATTAATTGTAGTTACGTTAACTTGTCTGCCTGATACATTCAACATCTGAGTTATCTCTGTGTCTGTCCCTGTTGATTGCACTATCTCTTCTCCTGGGTTATTTCTTGCTTTTTTTGTGTGTCTGATTTCTTGGTTGAATGATTGACATTGTATGTAGAACACTAGAATCTGAGGTAAATAATATTTATGCCTGGAAATGAGAACATAGTTTATTCTGCTTGGCTGTTCATGTTTGTGAGTTGTCAGTCTGTTCAGAAAATGAGGTTTGGCTATTGTTGCTGTTATGCTTACCTTTAGTGCATCACTGTTTTCAAATCCCCGTGTGTTATTCTGTGTGTTGGGTGAAGGCTAGGATGTGAGTAAGTTTATGCTGATGTTTCTGGTCCAGTCTCAGCTTCTAGCCTTTCCTATATGCCTACACCACAGAACATATCTCTTTATACACTGTTGCCCTTTCCCCATGGTAGACTGCTATTGCTTATAATTCAGTGCTTGCTATATTGGTGTTGGGGCAGTGTTTTCTGTTGTCCTGCCCCCAAACCAGTCTAGTGTAAATAAGTTTCACCAGTAAGGCTTTTATTTTTTATTTTTATTTATTTTTTATAAAAGTTTTGTTTATTTATTTGAGAGAGAGAATGTGAGTGAGAGAGAGAACACAAGTGGGGGGAGGGGCAGAGTGAGAGGGACAAGCAGACTCCCCACTGATCAGGGAGCCAACACAGGGCTGGATCCCAGGACCCTGGGATCATGACTTGAACTGAAGGCAGATGTTTAGCCAACTGGGCCACCCAGGCACCAGTTAGGCTTTTAATTTGATTTGAAATTGGCCGAGGAACATCACACAAAGAACTGTATGAATTTAAAATGTGACTAAAGTATAATTTGAGACTAATATTATCTAATACTAATAAATCCCTTGCTAAGTGTCAAACCCAGTTCCAAGTACTTTACATATATTAATTCGTTTAATTCTTAAAGTGATTCTATAAGCCTAAGGTCATTTTTTAACTGCAAGTGAATTTACTGAAATTATGCACTTTGGGTTTTTCAGGGATAGACTTAGCTTACACAACTGTTCAACTAAGGACCTTGGGACATACTGTTGAAAACACAGACTGCTTTTTGGATAATTTTTTGTATATGTTTTCACCATGAAGCACACTAAGTAAATGCTAAGAAGTAATATTTCAACATTATGATTTTAGGCAAAGATTCATCAGTGTACTTGATAAAAGTTTCTTTCTTTCTTATTTTTTTTAAAGATTTTATTTATTTATTTGACAGAGAGAGACAGAGAGAGAGGGAACACAAGCAGGGGGAGTGGGAGAGGGAGAAGCAGGCTCCCCGCCGAGCAGGGAGTCCGATGCGGGGCTCGATCCCAGGACCCTGGGATCATGACCTGAGCCAAAGACAGATGCTTAATGACTGAGCCACCCAGGTGCCCCTGACAAAAATTCTAATCAGGAAATAGCATTCAGAACAGATTTGAATTGTACATCATGTTTGGATGAGCCCCAGACATTTTGCTTTTTGTGTATATGCTAGGTAAGAAGGGTGAAGAAGTAGCGTGGTTTTTCAAGTCTCATGTATGTGTACATGATTCCATGCATTTCAAAATGTTCTTATGTTTATTTCATTCTATTTTTTCCTTTACATTAAGTGCATTTTGAATCTAAGATAACCACAAGCCACCGAAAGATTGAAATATTTATGAACAAAATGGTGCAGAGAGAAAAATGTGCCTTCCAAAGAATTACTCTGTTGTAGCCTTCCTCCTACATCAGTTACCACCTCTTATCAGGTTTTCCTTACTTTCTTTAATGAGTACAATAAACCTTCTTTAAATTTCATTTTATGTCCAAACTTCACTTATTCATTTAAAAATTGCTGTGTATTATGTATAAGAAGTTACTTCGGTGTTCAGTTGACTTTTTCGTCAGCTTTTTTTGTCCAGTCTTGGTTTGGAATTCATCTTGATTTTTCTTGTTAAAATTAATGGAATTTTTGCCTATTTAACATCTGTTTACTTAGCACATTTTTTAGGAATGAATTAAAGTTGTTAGGTGACAAATAGAAGTTCTGATATTTTCATTTATAATAATTTTTAGCTACTATATAACAATAATCATGGGAACAAACTTCCCCCAAACTGAAAATACAGTAAGAATTTACAATTACACATGGAAAAAAATTAGCAATTATAGTTCTTATGTTTCAGTTGCTCAAGTGTTAAACTGTGAAATGTGCATTAAAATAGATATTGAAAACCTGTTATCTGTTACTTTTGGTTGCCAGTGTTAAGTGTTATTTATTGGTAGTCAGTTTCCATGTCCCTCCCTCCTGTGATCTCCTTGTATTACAAGAAGTAGTCTAACAGTACCTTGTAATTAGGATTCTAGATGTGATTTAGTTCCTGCTAGTGAGATGTACTCCCACGAAGCTTAGAATGTGAAAGGGAAGGGAAGGTCAGCTTATTTGTCCTGGTGGTGGCTTTTGGAGTGTTCTGCAGAAGTGAGTCTCTGCAGCTGCCAGAACCCACTTTCCAGAGTATGTTCACAACTTCATGGGCCACACTAAGAGGCTGACCTCTGCATGTCAGTTGTAATGGTGTGACTTTGAAGTCAATGGTGAGGTGAATTTGAAGCCCAGCAGCAGTGTCTTGACTTTAGCTGTTGGAGCCCCTTCCAACAACTTTGTAATTCCCTGCAAGACAGGCCTTTCTGCTCGAAGTAGTTTGAATACTATTAGTTTTTGCACTGAATTATGACTAACTCCCACCCCTGTATGTGCATGCACACATGCGTGTGCACACATGTACACACACGTATACACACAACCATGTGAATTCTAGGTTTCATGGGATTATCAATAGAGGCCTCCTGGCCATAAGCTGGGCACAAAATGTACCTCATTAAGAATAGCCTGTACCCAGGGGAATTCTACCAAACATTTAAGGAAGAATTAATACCTATTCTTCTGAAGCTGGTTCAAAAAATAGAAATGGAAGGAAAACTTCCAAACTCTTTCTATGAGGCCAGCATTACCTTGATCTTAAAACCAGACAAAGACCCCACCAAAAAGGAGAATTACAGACCAATATCCCTGATGAACATGGGTGCAAAAATTCTCACCAAAATACTAGCCAGTAGGATCCAACAGTACATTAAAAGGATTATGCACCATGACCAAGTGGAATTTATTCCTGGGTTGCAAGGGTAGTTCAACATCTGCAAATCAATCAATGTGATACACTACATAAATAAAATAAAGGACAAGAACCATATAATCCTCTCAATAGATGCAGAAAGAGCATATGACAAAGTATAGCATCCTTTCTTGATTAAAACTCTTCACAGTGTAGGGATAGAGGGAACATACCTCAATATCATAAAAGCCATCTACGAAAAGCCCACAGCAAGTATTATTCTCAATGGGGAAAAATTGAGAGCTTTTCCCCTAAGGTTAGGAGCACAGCAGGGATGTCCACTATGACCACTGCTGTTCAACATAGTACTAGAAGTCCTAGCCTCAGCAATCAGACAACAGAAAGAAATAAAAGGCATCCAAATCAGCAAAGAAGAAGTCAAACTCTCACTCTTCACAGATGACATGATACTCTATGTGGAAAATCCAAAAGACTCCGCCCCAAAATTTCTAGAACTCATACAGGAATTCAGCAAAGTGGCAGGATACAAAATCAGTGCACAGAAATCAGTTGCATTTCTATACACTAGCAATGAGACAGAAAAAAGAGAAATTAAGGCGTTGATCCCATTTACAATTGAATCCCAAATGATAAGATACCTCAGAATAAACTTAACCAAAGAGGCAAAGGATCTGTACTCAGAAAACTATAGAGCACTCGTGAAAGAAATTGAGGAAGACACAAAGAGATGGGAAAACGTTCCATGCTCATGGATTGGAAAAACAAATATTGTTAAAATGTCTATGCTACCTAGAGCAATCTGCAATCCTTATCAAAATACCATCAACTGTTTTCACAGGAGTGGAACAAATAATCCTAAAATTTGTATGGAGCCAGAAAAGATCCCCAATAGCCAGGGGAATGTTGGAAAAAGAAAACCAAAGCTGGGGGCATCACAATGCCTGACTTCAAGCTCTATTACAAAGCTGTAATCATCAAGACAGTACAGTACTGGCAGAAAAACAGACACAAGATCAATGGAACAGAAGAGAGAGCCCAGAAATGGACCCTCACCTCTATGGTCAACTCATCTTTGACAAAGCAGGAAAGAATGTCCAATGGAAAAAAGACAGTCTCTTCAACAAATGGTGTTGGGAAAATTGGACAGCCACATGCAGAAGAACGAAACTGGACCATTCCCTTACACCATACACAAAAATAGACTCAAAATGGTTGAAAGATCTAAATGTGAGACAGGAATCCATCAAAATCCTCTCAAGTAAATAAATTAAAAATTTTTTTTTAAAGTCTCTTATAGTTTGTCTCCCTCTCTGGTTTCGTCTTGTTTTATTTTTTCCTCTCTTCCACTATGATCCTCTGTTTTGTTTTTTAAATTCCACATATCAGTGAGATCACATGATAATTGTCTTTCTCTGATTGACTTATTTCATTTAGCATAATACCTTCTAGTTCCATCCATGTCATTGCAAATGGCAAGATTTCCATTTTTTTGGTGGAGAACACAGGCAGCAATCTCTTTGGCCTC
>NC_138378.1:100396881-100434495 GCF_054177405.1 Leptonychotes weddellii
AAAGGGGAACCCTCCTACACTGTTGGTGGGAATGCAAGCTGGTGCAGCCATTCTGGAAAACAGTATGGACGTTCCTCAAAAAGTAAAAATAGAGCTACCCTACACCCAGCAATTGCACTACTGGGTATTTACTACAAAGATACAAATGTAGGGATACGAAGGGGCACCTGCACCCCAATGTTCATAGCAGCAATGTTCACAATAGCCAAACTATGGAAAGAACCCAGATGTCCATTGACAGATGAATGGATAAAGAAGATGTGAGATATATATAATGAAATATTACTCAGCCACCAAAAATATTGAAATCTTGCCATTTGCAATGACATGGATGGAACTAGAGGGTATTATGCTAAATGAAATAAGTCAATCAGAGAAAGACAATTATCATGTGATCTCACTGATATGTGGAGTTTAAAAAACAAAGCAGAGGATCATAGGGGAAGAGAGGAAAAAATAAAACAAGACGAAACCAGAGAGGGAGACAAACTATGAGACTTTAAAAAAATTTTTTTAATTTATTTATTTGAGGGAGAGAGAGAGAAAGAGAGCCTGAGCGAGGGGCTGGGGCAGAGGGAGAAGCAGGCTTCCTGCTGAGCAGGCAGCCCAATGTGGGGCTCAATCCCAGGACTCTGGGATCATGACTGAGCTGAAGGCAGATGCTTAACCGCTTAAGCAACTGAGCCACCCAGGTGCCCCATGAGGCTTTTAATCACAGGAAACAAACTGAGCGTTGCTGGAGGGGAGGGGGGTGGAGGGATGGGGTAACTGGGTGATGGACATTAAGGAGGGCATGTGATATAATGAGTACTGGGTATTATATTAAGAGTGATGAATCATAGACCTGTACCTCTGAAACCAATAATACATTGTATGTTAATTAAAAAAAATAAAGTTTGTTAAAGTTAAAAAAAAAGAAAGAAAAAGAGTAGCCTTTATCTTTTCCAGGAATATGAACTAAGCAGGAGTAGAATTTTCTTAGGGGAATGATTTCTTCACAGAGGAATCTACTTAGATTGCGAGAACTAAGGCCTTGATGAATCTGGAGCTTCTAGAATACCCTTCCTGAAAATGAAGCAGAAGAAATTAGAGTTTATAGATGATGGATAGGAGAGTGTAGTGACAATGTTTTGAGTTAGATTTCTGTCAATTTTTATCGTAAAAACTACTGTTCATTGTAGTATTATTATACCCATTTTAATTATGTAGAAAATCTCTGTCAGAGAGTTTAAGTCTGATGCTCAGGGTTATACAGCTCTTTATAGTAGAAAAAAGAATCAACATTTGACTTCAAGCGGATGATCTTAGCAGTTATGCAATACTGCCCTCAAGGGACTCATATCCTTCAGGGGAACAGCCATGTAAACAGAAACTTGTGAACACTCTTTTGCTTGTTGCCGTACAGTTTTCCCAACACCATTTGTTGAAGAGACTTTTAAAAAAATTTTATTTATTTATTTGAGAGAGAGAGAGAGAAAGTGGGGGGTGGGCAGAGGGAGAGAATCTCCAAGCAGACTCTGAGCTGGGAGCCTGACATGGGGCTCCATCCCATGACCATGAGATCATGACCTGAGCTGCAACCAAGAGTTGGACGCTCAACTGACTGAGCCACCCAGGCACCCTGAGACTGTCTTTTCCATTCAATATTCTTTCCTGCTTTGTCAAAGATTAATTGACCATATGGTTGTGGGTTCATTTCTGGGTTTTCTATTCTGTTCCATTGATTTTTGTGTCTGTTTTTGTGCCAGTACCATACTGTCTTGATCATGACAGCTTTGTAATATAACAAGTCCAGAATTGTGATGCCTCCAGCTTTGCTTTTCTTTTTCAAGATTGCTTTTGCTATTCAGGGTGTTTTGTGGTTCCATACAAATTTTAGGATTGTTTGTTCTAGCTCTTTTTAAAAAATGGTGGTATTTTCACAGGAATTGCTTTAAATGTGTAGATTGCTTTGCAAAATAATGAAACTGGACCACTTCTTACACTATACACAAAAATAAATTCAAAATGGATGAAAGACCTAAATGTGAGATAGGAAACCATCAAAATTCTAGAGAAGAACACAGGCAGCAACCTCCTTGATGTCAGCTGTAGCAACTTCTTACTAGATATGTTTCCTGAGGCAAGGGAAACAAAAGGAAAAATAAATTATTGGGACTTCATCAAAATAAAAAGCTTCTGCACAGTGAAGGAAACAATCACCAAAACTAAAAGGCAACCTTTGGAATGAGAGAAGATATATGCAAATCACATATCTGATAAAGGGTTAGTATCCAAAATCTATAAAGAGCTTATCAAATTCATCCCACAAAAAAACAAATAATCCAGTTAAAAAATAGGCAGAAGACATTAATAGACATTTTTCTAAAAAAACATCCAGTTAGCTAATAGACACATGAAAAGATCCTCAATATCATTCATCATCGGAGAAATACAAATCAAAACTATCATGAGATATCACCTCACACCTGTTAGAATGGCTAAAATTAACAACACAGGAAACAACAGGTGTTGGTAAGGATTCAGAGAAAGGGGAACCCTCCTACACTGTTGGTGGGAATGTAAACTGGTGCAACCACTCTGGAGAACAGTATGGAGGTTCCTCAAAAAGTTAAAAATAGAGCTATCCTGCGACCCATCAACTGCACTACTAGGTATTTATCCAAAGGATACAAAAATACTGATTTAAAGGGTACATGCACCTTGATGTTTGTAGCAGCATTATCAACAATAGCCAAGTTATGGAAAGAGCCCAAATGTCCATCAAGTGATGAATGTATAAAGAAGATGTGTTATATAGACACAATTGAATGTGACTCAGCCATCAATAAGAATGAAATCTTGCCATTTGCAATGACATGGATGGAGCTAGAGACTATTATGCTAAGAGATAAGTCAGAGAAAGACAAATTCCATATGATTTCACTCATAATATGGAATTTAAGAAACAAAACAGATGAACAAAGTCTGGTGGGGGAAAGAGAGGCAAACCAGGAAATACACTCTTAACTATAGAGACACACAGAAGGTTGTTGGAGGGAGGTGGGAGGAGTATGGGCTAAATGGGCGATGGGTATTAAGGAGGGCACTTGTGAAGAACACTGAGTGTTACATGTAAGTGATAAATCACTAAATTCTATGTCTGAAACTAATATTACACTGTGTGTTAACTAACTAGAATTTAAATAAAAATTTGGAGAAAGAGAAAAAAACTTTTTTCAAGTAAAAAAAAGAAATGTGAAAACTGTGGCAAGTGATACAGTAATACATGCTGAAAGTACCATGAAATCATAGAACAGGAGTAATTAATTCTTCCTGGAAAAGCTTCACAGGAGAGGTAAGTTTGAGCTGGGTTTTGAAGCATGATTAGGAGTTTTCCAAGCAGATGAGTTTTGGTGTTATAGAAATAAGAATCTTTAAATCTAAGAATTTAGATATTTATAACATTCATCTATTAGTGGAATATTTGTCTGTAATCAATCTTTAAAAATTGCTCTCGCATACAAAACAAAAAAACAACAATAACAACAACATCAAAATATTAGTTTTATTGGTAAAGTTGCTTTGGAGAACACAGCTTTGACCTGTAGCTCCAATTATACTTCCTAGTATTTTTCTCTTGAATTGAATTGAATTGGTTTACCCAAACTAAGGTGGAGGAACTAAGACAACTCAGGGCTTCTCTCCCAACCCCCGGGCCAGAGCTCATTTCCCTAAGCAACACTTGGAAGAAAGAAGACTCCTCGTGTCCCAAGGAGGGCTACTGGGAAAACAAGAGAGAGAGGAGCCTGGGCTGCATATACAGTTATGTTTCTCCACATCTCCCCATCAGATATATCAGCCCTGCCCACCCCCTTTATGTACCTTCTCTTTAGGGAGAATAAGTGAAGGGAGAGGACTGGAGCTCTCTTCTCTATACTTCCTAAAAGTTTCTATTTTATGGGGTGAAATAGAAATTTAGGAAGAGAAAAAAACTGTCCCTCCTAGTTTAGAGTGTTCAAAAAATGGAGCTGAGTTAGTGAGCAGCATGGGTGATGTTTCCAAAGATGCATGAGAAAAGAAGTAGCAAGGAGGACCCAGAGAGAACAAAGTCAAATCCATGCTAGATACACTTCTCTGCCTAGGAAACATCTATAGAGCATGTCTAATGGGCCAGAAATTATTATAAATTTGGGGGCTTGAAAGGTGAACAAGACTTGGTTCTGAGGCAAACTCACGAACAATTATTTTCAATATGATCCACTGTTATTTAGGGGATGTTGGATGCAAGCAACAGAAACTGACCTAAAACTCTATATTTTTTAAATTTTTTTAAAAATTTGCCTTTTATTATTAATATTGGCATGCAATTACCATGCATTTTTAAAAATTTTTATTTTATTATGTTATGTTAGTCACCATACATTACATTGTTAGCTCTAAAACTTATCGATGAGGCTACTAACAAATGAATAAATCCAGACAAATGCCTCTTTAGAAATTTCTGATTAAGGCTAAAGAAAGAAGGTGGTCATTATTGTAAGGATTTGGACACCAAAAAACCCCAAACCCCCCAATCCAAAAACAAAACCAAAAAACCCAATCTGATTTCCTGATAAAATTCAGAAGAAAATTTTGAAAAACTCAGGTTTTATAATGATTCTCCTTTGAGAGACCTAATGTTGCTTAATAATCTCTTTTGTTTCTTTGATCAGTATTCTAAATAGATACTGCTTCTCTATTTCTCTTTTATATGCTGCTATTTTATTCCAACTTACTCTTGTGGTCTGTACAAGAGTTGATAAAATATTCTTTCCTTCCTTCCTCCCTCCTTTTCTTTTCTCTTTCTTTCTTTCTTTCTTTCTTTCTTTCTTTCTTTCTTTCTTTCTTTTTCTTTCTTTCTTTCTTTCTTTCTTTCTTTCTTTCTTTCTTTCTTTCTTTCTTTCTTTCTTTCTTTCTTCTTTTTCTTTCTTTCTTCTATCTGAAAACAAATTGGTATAAATTGTCTCTCACCAAAGGAAATTAAAAGATGTCTTATAAATGAAATCTTCTTAATTAAATGGAGCAAGCTTATAGAACAGTATTAGATATTTATATATATGTTAAGTACAAGAAACTCAAATATGTCTAAACCAGTGATCTTCAGCTGGGGAACTTTTGCCTCTCCAGGGGACATTTGGCACTCTTTGGACATATTTTTGGTTGTTACAACTGGGAGTGTGTATGCTATTGATATGTATTACCTAATATTTTGTATTTGACTTTATAGCATGATGTTTTTGAGATTCATCCATGTTATTGCATGTGTATTTTGTTTCTTTATATTGCTGAGTAGTGGTCCATGATATTTATACATATATATATTTTTTACCCATTCACCTGTTGAGTGAACATTTGGGTTGCGTCCAGCTTTTGGTTATTATGAATAATGTTGCTTTGAACACTCAGATACATGTTTTATGTGGACATATGTTTCCTTTCTTTTTAAGTAAATACTTAAATGAGTGGAATTACTCAGTCACATGGTAAATGTATGTTTATAAGTTACTGCTGACAGTTTTTCAAAGTGACTGTACCATTTTGCATCCCTATCAAGCAATATATGAGATTTTGTTGTTAATTAATTTTAATCACTCTTGTGGGTATGTAGTTATATCTCATTGTGCTTTTTTTTTTAAGATTTTATTTATTTATTTGAGAGAGAGATGGTGAGAGAGGGAACACAAGCAGGGGGAGTGGGAGAGGGAGAAGCAGGCTTCCTGCCGAGCAGGGAGCCGGATGCAGGGCTCGATCCTAGGACCCAGGGATCATAACCTGAGCCAAAGGCAGTCGCTTAACGACTGAGCCACCCAGGCGCCCCATCATTGTGCTTTAATTTGCATTTTTTGATGACTAATTATGTTGAACATATTTTCATGTGCCTTTTGGCTATTGTAGATCTTCTTTGTGAAATGGCTTTAAAATATTTTGCCCATTTTAATTGGGTTGCTTGTCATCTAATTATTGAATTATAAGAGTCATTTGTATATTCTGGATATAATTCCTTTGTTGAATATATGTGTGGCGAAAATTTTCTGCAAATGTATGGCTTGCCATTTAGTTTTCTTAACTGTGTCTTTAGAAAAAGCAAAAGTTTTTAATCTTAATGAAGTTGATATTTATCAATATTTTTGTACTTTGTTCTTTGGAGTGTCTTGTTTAAGAAATCTTGACCTACCCCAATATCACAAAGATGTTATTCTGTGTTTCCTTTTAGAATTTTAATAGTTTTAATTCATACAATTAGATCTATAATGTATTTTCAGTTAATTTTGTACATGATGTGGAGGAAGAGTTGACGTTCATCTTTTACAAAGAGAGATCCAATTGTTCTAGCACCATTTTTTCTCCATTGGATAGTTTTGGTAACTTTTGTTGAAAATCAAACTGTACTACAAATCTATAGCAATTAAAACAGTATGGTATTGGCATTAAAATAGACAAGTTGATCAATGTAATAGAATAGAGAGACCAGAAATAAACCCCTGCATACAGAGTCATCTAATATTTGACAAGGGAGCCAGAACACTCAATGGGGAAAGGATGGTCTCTTCAATAAATGGTGCTGGGAAAACTGAATAATCATATGTAGAGAAGTAAAATTGGAACCCTATCATATCACTCACAAAAATTAACTTGCAATTGATTAAAGACTTAAACATAAGACCTGATACCATCAAATCCCTAGAAGTAAACATACTGCATAGGGAAGAAGCTTCTTGACATCAGTCTTGGCAATGATTTTTTTTTATATGACACCAAAGCACAAGCAACAAAAGAAAAATAAACGAGTGGGACTACACCAAATTTAAAATCAGCTACTACACAGCAAAAGAAGCAATCAACAAAATGAAGGCAACCTGTGGAATGGAAGGAAATATTTGCACACCATATATCAGATAAGGGTTAATGTCCAAAATATATAAAGAACCCATACAACTTAATAACAAAAGTCTGGTTAAAAAATGGGCAAAGGAACTGAATAGACATTTTCCCAAAGAAGACATACAAATGGCTAATAGTACATGAAGAGATGCTCAATATCACTAATCAGGGAAATTCATATCAAAACCACAATAAGATAGCATCTCATTAGAATGGCTATCATCAAGAAGACAAGCGATAACAAGTGTCAGTGAGTTTGTGGAGAAAAAAGGAAATCCCATGTACTGTTGGTGGGAATATTAAAAATTAGTTCAACCACTAGTGGGAAACAGGATGGAGGGTCCTCAAAAAATTAAAAATAGAACTACCATATGATCCAGCAATCCTACTTCTGGGTATATAGTCAAAGGAAATGAAAACAGGGTATCAAGAAGATTATCTGCACTCCCATGTTTATTGCAGCATCGTTTACAATAGCCAAGATATGAAAACAACCTAAGTGTTCATCAATGGATGAATGGATAGCAAGGATGTGATAATGATGGAATATTATTCTGCTATGAGAAAGAAGGAAATCCTGACATGTGTGACAACATGGTTGGACCTTAAAGATATTATGCTAAGTGAGATAAGCCAGACAAAGACAAATGTCATATGACATTACTTACATGTGCAGTGTAAAAAGGCCAAACAAAGAATAGAATTGTGGTTACCAGGGCTGGAAGTTGGTAGAATTGGGGAGATGGTGTTAAAATGTACAAAGTTGCAGCTAGTAGTTTAATAAGTTCTGGAGATCTAATGCACAGCATAGTGACTTTTCACTTTCTTGGTAGTATTACTTGCAGAAAAGTTTTTAGTCTTAATGAAGCCAAATTGATCTTTTTTCCCTTTTGTTACTAGTGCTTTGTGTTATAGAAACCATTGCCTAATTTAAGGTCATGTTTATACCTCTATTTTCTTCTAAGAGTTTTATAGTTTTAACCCACATTTATGTGCTTGATCAATTTTGAGTTAATTTTTGTATATGGTGTGAATTAGGGGTCCAATTTCATTCTTTTGCATGGGGCTATTTATTTATATCAGCAACATTTTTTGAAAAGGCTATTCTTTCCCCATTGAATGATCTTGTCACTCTTGTAGAAAACCAGTTTACCATAGATGTGCGAATTTATATCTGGACTCTAAATTCTCTTCCATCGATCTATATATCTATTTTTATGCTGGTACCACACTGTCTTGGTTATTGTTTCTTTGTAGTAAGTTTGGAAATCAGGATGTAGAAGTCCTTCAATTTTTTCTTCTTTTAAAAGATTGCTTTGTCTATTCTTGGCCCCTTGCATTTGCATATGAATGTTAGGACCAGCTTTTCCATTTCTGAAAAGTCAGCTGGGATTTTGATAGGAACTGAATTGAATACGTAGACCAGTTTGGAGTGTCTTAGTCTGCTCAGACTGCCATAATAAAATACCATAGACTGGGTGACAATAAACTTAAATTTATTGTGACAATTCTGGAGAATAGAAGTCCAAGATCAGAGTACTAGCAAGGTTGGTGTGTGGTGAGAGTTCTCTCCTTGGGCCACAGATAGCTGCCTTCTCACTGTTTCTTCACATGGGAGAGAGAGAGACTGACAGAAAGAGAGAGAGGGAGAAAGAGAGAGAGATCTTTTTCTTATCATAAGGCCACAGTCTTTCATCTGATTAGAGCCCCATCCTTATGACCTCATTTGACCTTAATTACCTCCTAAAGACCCTATATTCAGGTACAGATACAATCACATTAGGAGTTAGGGCTTCAATATACAAATTTTAGGGGAACACAATTCAGTCTATAGCAGGGAATATGACATCTTTTTTTTTTTTTAAGATTTCATTTGTTTATTTGAGAGAGCGTGAGCAGAGGGAGAGGGAGAAGCAGACTCCCCGCTGAGCAGAGAGCCTGATATGGGGCTCAATCCCAGGACCCTGGAATCATGACCTGAGCCGAAGGCAGATGCTTAACTGACTGAGCCACCCAGGCACCTCAGGGAGTATAACATCTTAACAATATTAAGGCTTCCAATCCATGAACATAGGATATCTTTCCATTTATTTAAGTGTTCTTTAATTTCTTTCAACAATGTTTTATAGTTTTCAGTGTTTTGGTTTTTTTTTTAAACTTTTTAAGATTTTATTTATTTATTTGAGAGAGAGATACAGCGGGAGAGGGAGCACAAGATGGGGGAGTGGGAGAGGGAGAAGCAGACTCCCTGCTGAGCAGGGAGCCTGACGCGGGGCTCCATCCCGGGATGCAGGGATCATGACCTGAGCCAAAGGCAGATGTTTAATGGCCGAGCCACCCAGACACCCCTAGTTTTTAGTGTTTAAGTCCCATTCCTTTTTTTGTCTCATTCCTTTGTTTTCCCTAAGTATTTTGGGTTTTTTGGTGCTATTGTAAATTGATTGTTTTTATAATTTCATTTCAGATTCTTATTGCTAGTTTCAGTTGATATTTGTATATTGATCCTGTATCTTGTAACGTTGGTGCACTCGCTTATTTGTGCTAAAAGCTTTTTAGTAGATTCCTTAGAGTTTTACATATAAGATCATGTCATTTATGAAGATATAGTTTCACTTCTTCCTTTCCAAGCTGTTACAACCATTTAGCTCTTCTTTGTTTTGTTTTTGTTATTCTCTTCCTGTCCCCTCCTTCTGATTATTTGATTATCTTTTTATATTCTTATTTTAATTTTACTATTGAATTTGTAGTTATTCTTTTTTTAAATTGAGGTATAATTTACATATAACATTATATTAGTTTTGGGAGTACAACATAATGATTCAATGTTTGTATGTATTGTGAAATGATCACAATAAACTAGTTAACATTCAACCTTATACATAGTAGTTATTTTTTAAAAAAATAGCTTTAAAAAAGGTTTTTATTTATTTATTTGACAGAGAGAGACACAGCGAGAGAAGGAACATAAGCAGGGGGAGTGGGAGAGGGAGAAGCAGGCTTCCTGCCAAGCAGGGAGCCCAATGTGGGGCTTGATCCCAGGACCCTGGGATCATGACCTGAGCCAAAGGCAGATGCTTAACAACTGAGCCACCTAGGCGCCCCTATATAGTAGTTATTCTTTATTAAATTTTTTATAGGATTGCCCTATGGATTTCAACCTTCATTCACAACTGTCACAGTATAATTATAGTTGCAATGTAGTACTTCATTTAAAAAAAATAGAAATCTTGCAAACTTATAAACTCATATCTCACCATCCTTTATGTTTTTATCAGTTATCTTTTCCCTTCAGCCACAAGGACTTTACCATTTATTATACTGAAGTTATGAATGCTCATAGTTTTTGTTTATCTGAAAATATCCATATTTCACCTTCATTATTGAATAATACTTTTTGGATATAGGTAGAATTCTGGGCAGAGATTTTTTTCTTTCAGAATTTTAAAGATGTTCCACTCTCTTCTGATTTACATGTTTCTGATAAGAAGTTAGCTGTTAATCAGATTGTTGTCCTCCTGTATATGTTGTTTTTCTATTTTTTTAAGATTCTATTTCTTTTAATCTTTTCTAAGATTTCTATTACTTTTAAGATTCATTCTTTATCTTTGACCTTTAATAACTTAAATATGATTTGCTTTGCCTCAGTATGGGCTTTTTTGTTTATCTGCTTATTTCTCATTGAATAATTTGAATTTGTAAATTTCTGCCTTTTATCAAATAATCTCTCTTCAAGTTCACTTATTCTTCCTTCCATCTTCTTTGTTCAGCTGTATGTCTATCCCATAATTTTTTTATTTCATAAATTGTATTTTTTGGTTCTAGAATTTCCATCTTTATTTTATTTTACTTTATTTTATTTAAAATCAATTAACATATAGTGTATTATTAGAATTTCCATCTTTAAAAACTCATTTCAATTTCTCATCATTTCCCATTTCTATACTGTGATTTCATGTACTGAAAGCATGTTTTGTTTTATACTTTACTGAGGTTAATTATTGCTATTGGTTAAGTTGTGTCTCCCTCCATATATTTTTTTTTTTTTTTGAGAGAGAGAGAGCACGAATTGGGGGGGGTGCAGAGGAAGAGGGAGAGAGAGAATCCTAAACAGGCTCCACACTCTGTACAGAGCCTAATGTGGGGCTTGATCCCACAACCCAGAGATCACGACCTGAGTCAAAACCAAGAGTACGACGCTTAACCGACTGAGTCACCCTGGTGACCCTCTCTCGCAAAACTTCTATGTTGAAGTTCTAACTCCAAGCACTTAAGAATGTGATCCTATTTGGAAAAAGGATCATGGGAGATATAATTAGTTAAAATGAGATTATACTGGAGTAGGGTGGGCTCTTAATCCAATATGACTGGTATCCTTATTAAAAGGAGAAATTTGGACACAGATACATACACAAGGGAGAAGGCTATGTGAAGATGAAGCTTCTACATGCCAAGGAATGCCAAAGATTTCCAGCAAATTACCAGAAACTAGAGGAGAGTCATGGAACAGATTATCCCCCACTGCCCTCAGAAGAACTAACCTTGCTGACACCTTGATCTTGGACTTCTAGCCTCCAGCACTGAGTGGCAATAAACTTCTGTTGTTTAAGCCATCAAGTTTGTGATACTTGTTATAGCAGCCCTAGCAAACTATTGCAATTACAATAGTTACTTTAAAATCCTCGTCTGCTAATTCTAAGTTTGGTTCATCTTAGTATTGGACTTGATTGATTTTTGTTTCTCTTGAGAATGTGTTTCATTGAATTGATTTTTCCTGTGTCAGGTAATTTCAGACATTATGCATGCTAAGTAGGAGAGATTATGGGTTATATTCTTTTCCTCTTATGAATATTATTTGTTTTAGCTGGCAATTTTCTTGGCTGGGATTGAACTTCAAACTTTGTTTCTTGTGTCTGTTCAGAACTTTGTCTGAGCTGACTTGCTTTAAGTCTCCTATAATGTGCTGTTCAGGAGTCATCCAGAGTTGTGGGTAGACAGAGTTTAGGAATTCCCTCTCTGGCTCTTTCCTTTTCAGGACTATGGTAAGTTTTATTTTTCACATGTGTCTCTGCTGCTATGTGCATTATTCGGACTGCACTTGTCCAGGCTGAAAGTCTCAGAAAAGGAGTGCTTATGCCTACAGCTTTCCATGTCCTCCTGCTATGTGAAGGCCATTTCCCCATCAGTAACTGTTTGCTCCTGTTCATTCTCTAGTAACTTCAGATAGATTTTCTTCCCAGGTTTTGTCATCGCTTTCTGCTTGTGTGTGTGTCTGTCTGTCAGAATCTTAGTCCATTATGTCTGGAAACCAATCTCCTCACCTTCGTTTTTGAAGGATATTTTCATTAGATGTGAAATTTTTTTAAAAGAAGATTTTATTTATTTGAGAGAGAGAGCACATGCGAGAGAGAGAGAGAGAGAGAGAGTACAAGCAGGGGGAGGGGCAGGCAGAGGGAGAAGGAGAAGCAGGCTCCCCTCCCAGCAGGGAGCCCGATCTGGGGCCCGATCCCAGGACTCTGGGGTCATGATCTGAGCTGAAGGCAGCCTCTTAACCGACTGAGCCACCCAGGGGCCCTAGATGTGAAATTCTTGGTTGAAAATTTTTTTCTTTCAGCACTTCACATGTACCATCCCATTTTCTTCTGGCTTGCATAGCGTCTGAGAAATCTGTTGTACTTATTACCTTTGTCCCTATCACCTAGGTCTTTTTTTCCTTCTTTCTTTTTTCTGGCTGCTTTAAAGATTTTCCTCCTTATCACTGGTTCTCAGCAAGTCGATTGCTGAGTGTGCTGGGGGTGTGTGTTCATCTTGCTTAGGGTTTACCAAGGTTCTTAGATCTATAAGATGGGGTTCTCATCAAATCTGGAAAGCATCCCAGGTATAAAGAAACAGCCTCAAACTGGGCAGATGGGACAATGTGCCTTTCATTGGAACAGCCCGTAGGACAGAGCATGAGTGGATGGGGGGAAACTGAGAGGGGCTCCTGAGGCAGTGAGTTGGCACTAAGAGAGAGGAGGAAGAAAGAGCCAAGGAAAGGTGCGGGGGAAGGCTGGGGTGGAGCCTGAAGTAGGGACCAGAGAAGAAAATTAATAGGGATAAAGTAATCCCTATTCGAGGTGGGACATGAAGATGGAAGACTGATGTAGGCAGCACTAGGGTAGAGAAGGTCAACCTGGAGGAGGAAGCCAGGTCAAAGAAAGACGAAGAGATTAAAAGGGGCACACAACTTCGGAGGAGGGCAGCTAAGGAGGTCTGGACACTCAGTCAGAGAAGGCAAGAAGAAATAGGTAATGAACGAGCGGGTGAAGGATGAGAGGAGGGTGGAAAATAGAAGGAAGAACCACGTCTAGCTGTTCAGAGCACGGTAGCATCTCCAGTACCACCACCACCACGTGGAACCCGACTCATCCGCTCAAAGAGTAGGGAGAGGGGTCCCGCGGCAGAAACCGTAGACTTTAGCCGGAGTCCGGGCCGGCTCCGGGGGGCCGGTGGTGGAGGAGAGGCAAGGCCTCGGACGGGATCACCGCTCCCGGCCGCCACCCTTGCTGGTGCGTCCGCGCGTTGGGGATGCGCCTCTTTGACAGAGGCCGGAGACCCAGGGGCGCAGCCAGCAAAGCAGAGAGAAACGGCGGAGGAATGAGGGCCCTGGGGACGTGGTGGGGTAGAGGGGGCACTGGCTGAGAGGGAGAAGGCGCACCGAGCCCCCAAGCAGAAGGGCCGGAGGGCGCGGGAAGTGCCTTGGATGCCCGGCCCAAGGTCGTAAGAAGGATGCAGGACAGGGTGGGAGCAGACGCGGAGTGAAGGAGCGTAGGGAAGCGGAGGGACTGGGGAGATCCAGGCTTGGGGTGGTCTGAGGGTGGAGGCTGCGTGGCGGCGGCCCAGGGGTGTGTTGGGGGCGAGAGAACTACCCCGGCTAAATCGTCCCCGTGGTTTTTCTCTTCCGATTTCCTAGTCCTAGAAGCTGCAGCATCAGAGGGCGATGCACGGTGAGGAACAGGTCTTCGAAGGGCAAAGGGAAGACCAGTGGCAGGCGGTGGAGAGGATGGGCGCGCGGGCGGAGGCGCAGATGTGGCCTAGCCCCAGGCGGGGCGGGGCGGGGAGGGGGGGCGGGCAGGACACGTTTTTGGCCCCTGGGTCCTCCCCTCCGCCCCGGCTGCCACCCCAAGCGCCAGCCGGGCGAAAGGGGCATTGATGCTGAGCCAAGCCAGGGCTGGCCACGCCGAGCCGAAAGCAGGACGGAAGGGCGGGAGCCAAGGCCGAAGGGGCGGACGCAGGGTGGCGTCTCGCGCCCCATAAAGGGGCCGTGGAGACCGCGCTCTCTTCTGCGCGAGCGGCGGCCACCGGCGGGGAACACGGCGCGATGTCCGTTCACTGCCAGCAGAGCCCGGTGCTGGCAGGCAGCGCCACTTTGGCCGCTCTGGGGGCACTGGTCCTGTACCTCGCGAAGCCCTCCGGCTACGGGAAGTACTCGGAGAGCCTGATGCCCGCCGCCACCCGCCTGCCCGCGCGCGCCGCCTGGTTCCTGCAGGAGCTGCCCTCCTTCGCGGTGCCCGCGGGGATCCTCGCCCGGCAGCCGCGCTTGCTCTTCGGCCAGCCCGCGACGGTGCTCCTGGGCCTCTTCTGCGCACATTACTTCCACAGGTAGCGTTTGCCCGCTGCGGGCGCGGCGCCCCGCCAGGCTCCCGGCGTCCAGGAACGCGGCGCACTTGGGAACGCCGAGCGGAGCGCGGAGCAGTGCTCGAGGGGAGCCCCCGGCGGGGCCCGGCTTCGGGCCGCACGCCGGCCAAGGCGAGAAGCCGTCGCGGGGCAGACGCCCCCGGCACTTTCCCTGCCCCGCGCGCCTCTCCGGCCGGCTCCAAATCCTCTGGCTGCTGCGGGGAAGGAGGCGAGCGGGAGGGAGGCGAGCCGGCAAGGTTCCCTCCGCAACTGCACGCGGGCCGCCTCACCTGTGGCGGCTCGCCCCCCTCTCCCTTTCCACCTCCCTTCTCCTTTCCCTTGCAGGGCGGGGGCACGCTGGTTCTGGGATCCGCAGAGAGTCTACGTGTGGGCATCTCCCGAAGGACCCCCGGCTCAGAGGGGCCCATAACTTAATCTTTGCGGGTCGGAGGGAGGTGGGCAGAACCGGAGCCGGACTTCCCCGTGGGAGAGACAACGGGATGGGGACCCTCTGGCCTGAGCGAGAACCCCACTTCTCAGCACCCTTCCCCGCAAAGGGGGCGGCGCTCGCCACCCGCTCCTCTACCTGTCCCGTTCCCTGGGACGGAAGCGTGACGGAGTCGAAGTTAATGTAGAGCTCAAATGCTCTTCTAAATGAAGAGTCCCAAGTTCAGGACAGCTTTGCCTTCTGGTCTAAGGACAGCCTGAAAAGAAACCAAAGGCTTTCGGACAATGACTGCAGACCCTCAAAAAAGACTCCCAGGGGAGGGGAAGAGCACCTGAGTGAGTTGCTAGTCGTGCCCAGTCAGTTGTCTCTAGGAGCCCCACTGTAACCTTGTGAGATCTGTGTTTATGATGCCCGCTTTATAGACAAAGAAACCGAGGCTGAGTGAGGGTCAGTGACTAACGGAAGGTGATGCAGCTAGTGCCCAGCCAGATTCAAATCTAAGCCCGTGGAACACCACGGTTCAGGGCGTTTTCACCGCGTTCAGCGGGCAGAAACCCCATGCAAGGAGAGTCTGTGACAGAGGAAAGTTGCCAAACCAAGTCAAGAACGGACAGAAGCGCAGCCTTATTTTGAGTAGAGAATTCCTAGGGTCAAAAGATCAAGGAAATCTAGATTGGAAATTAGGGAAAAGAATGCTGGAAGCTGAAAGGCACAATTCTTTTTCATAAGGATGCCTCATTTCATTTGTAGAGAAACAAATTTTAATCTGTCGAATCCTCTGGATCTTCTTTATTGGTTAAGATTTCATATTTATGCAATCTGAACTGAATTCTCATTCTTTTAAAAAGATGAGTATTGGCAAGCAATAAGAACTAAAATTTCAGAAATGGGTGTCCTTTCTGCAAATATTTACTAAAAATCTGTTGTGGACAAGGTGCAGGCTTAATTAACGACCACATGATCTTACCCAGATTTAAGTGGTTTAATTTGTACAGAAAAAAAATGTTGGGTGCAGGAGTTAAGAGGCTAGCTTTTCATTTCACTGTTTTTGGAACCAACATTTGACAAAAAATATGATTCTATCAGACAGTTACTTTTATCTTCAAATTAACAACTGTCAGACCATAAACAGTATTTTTATGAGGTCATTTCATCTTAAAGTAACGTGTAGTATTTTCCGATGGTCCTGTTAACATAATTTTCAGACTTGTTTTTAAAATTAAAGTCACTGTGCACAGTAAATGATGACCAGTACATTAAAAAAAAAAAAAAACACCCAAGGAAATAATTACCCATAAAATGAGTATCAACATACTGTCCATCTTCAGGGGAAAATTTAAAAGTCAAGGATTTGGGGATTGATGCTGAGTGAGGGAAAATTGCCCACTGAAAACACAGTTCTGAGTTAGCTGTTCCTGAGATGTGAAGATATCCCACCTTCCCCTCTTGTGTGAACTCTTTTTTTGAGGCCACTGGAGTATTGGATCTGTTATTTTGAGGGCTTATGAGGTGCTCAACACTCTTCATGAATTATCTACTAATTCTCATAGGCACTATTTTTACCCCCATTTCGCAGGTGAGAAACTAGGGGGAAGAAACGTTAAATAATCTGCCCAAGGTCACAGAGTAACCTGGGGAGCCGTGGTTCAGACCCAGGGTTCTGAATTCAGATCTCAGGCTCTTAGCTACCATGATAAACTGTTTTATACTTGTTCTTGCCACCTTGTCCTTGCCTTTTAAAAACTATATTTAGGCTTAAAATTATTATTTTTTAATTCTGAAAATAATAAATGTTGACTAAAGAAAAATAGGAAAATACAAAAGTAGAAAAACACCCATAATTTTAACACCTAAGTATATCAGTGGTTAATGTTTTGGAACATTTCCATCAAGGCTTTTATTTTTCTTAGTAGTTTTTTACACAGGCTTGTTATATTGAATATATATAGCTTTGTTCTGCTTGATTACCTAACATTTTATAATAAGTGTTTTCCTACATTATCATGGAGTCTCTGTAAATATAATCTTAATGGCTGCATGGGATTTCATCTCATGTAAAAACAATAATTTATCCATTAATTTAGAGTTGGACGTTTAATTTACCCCCTTATTTTGCAGGCGGGGGGGAAGCTAGGTTAAAGTGGTGATGCACATTTTTGCAATCTAAAATCTCTTCAGAAGTTAGGTGTGTTTTCTCAGTCAAGATTCCCAGAAGAGGTTCAAAGCCTGTGAACATTTTTGTTTCGAGGCTTTAGGAGTCATGTGGCTTGATAATGAGGGTACATTAAGAAAAAAGCATCAGGCTGCCTTGACCTCACCTTCCACAGTAAATTGCTTGTGACACAGAGACTAAGATGAAGGGACAAGGGATCAGGAGGAAGGCTGGCTCAGGTGTGGCTTAGACTCTTGGAAAATGTCCCTTCAGGACTGTTCAGAACAGCAATATGTCCTATTGGATAGTAGTTAAAACTCTGTGCTTTTCTCCGTACAAAGAATTTAAGTTCCACAAGGGCAAGGATTTTTGTCTCCTCTCTTCATGGCTGTGTCCATAGTGTATAGAAAAGTGCTGGTGCATAGTTGGTAACTCACTAAATTTGTTGAATACATGAACGAATTCTGCCTCTGACATTGGTACAAACGGTTGGATTGTGGGAGAGCCAGTGATTACTTAGAAATCACTGCTGAGATTGCATGGCTAGGTCAACTGAGATAATTCTCCTCCCTTCAGAATCTATTGTTGTGAATGTTCGGATGGTCTAGCCAAATGGGAATGATTGCTGTGTAAGCACGTTGTCTAACCACATTGCCAAAGTTGTTTGAAGTCAGAGTTATCTCTTGTTGACCTTGCCTACGGCCCTGGAATGATCCTTTGCTCACACTCTCTGATTGATCCTCATTTTCCCAAGAAGGCTTTGTGTCCTATGCAATGATCATCACACCACCCTGTGTGGCAGTTGATGTCTTTTTCAAGACTTGGATGTGACCTTGGTATTAAGCTGAAGAAGGAAAAGAAACCTCTTTTCACAGAAAAGGAGGATTATATTGTGAAAAGTTGCTTGCAGAGTGACTTTTTCATGATGTGAATCCAGAAGCACAGTGTAATGCACACATTAGGGTCGGTTTGAATTTAGATCTTTCCTGGGGTTTAGATGTTTAAACAGATGACATTTCCTAATTAGCCAAATAACATGATGGCTTCCATAAGATGCATTTTTGCTTTATTGGTCAGTTCATTCTCCAGCAGCATGAATTCTTCCCTATTCTTCAAAACTCAGATCAGAATCACTTCCTCCAAGAAGCCTTCTCTGAGTCCCTTCTCTGTGAATCCCGGTGTGATACCATTCCTTGGGCTTTCATAGCAGCCAGTGTGGCGTTCTAGGATGCACTTCACACTCTGGACTATAATTATCTGCTTTAAGGAAACTCCATCCTCATCTGTCCAGCCTCCTCATTTTACAGAAGTAAAGCAACGAGAGGTTTAGCCAATTAGGGGCAAAGAGGAGGCTGGAATTTGAGTCCCCTGATGGGCCTTGCCAATGCTTCTCCAATCTCTTAAGAGATGCCGATGTCTGAACTATTCAGAAGTAATCAAATCTCATGATGGAAACAAACTGATGGTTGCCCCAGGAGGGGGCGGTAGAGAATGGGCAAAATGAGTGATGAGGGGAATGGGAAATACAAGCTTTCAGTAATGGACTGAATAAGTCGCTGGGCTGAAAGGTACAGCACAGGAAATATAGTCGATGGTATTGTAATAGCGTTGTATTGTAGATGGGAGCTACACTTGTGGTGAACATAGCGTAATATATAAACTTGTGAAAGCACTATGTTGTACACCTGAAACTAAGGTAACATTGTGTGTCAACTATACTTCAGTTAAAAAAAGAGAAATGTGTCTTTAAATATAAAACAAAATCATAAAAACTCAAAAAAAAAGCCTCTCCAAAAACCTCATGAAGGAAATTACTCATTGGCTGAGAGTCAGAGTATTGACTGATGCTTACGTTGGAAACCACCTAGACAAATTTCTTCTCTTGCAGATTGAGAAGAAAGGCCATGCAGGAGAAGCCACATTCTTGTGGTCACTTAATCATGTGTTAAGGACGTTTATGAGGTATAATTTGATCAAGTATGATTAACTGAAAATTGTTCAGAATGAGGGTTAGCAAACTTTTTCTGTAGAAAAGCCAGATAGTAACTCTTTTAGGGTTCGTAGGCATACAGTCTCTGTTACAACTATTATACTCTGCTATTGTAGCTTGAAAGCAGCCACAGATAATATGGACACAAATGAGTGTGGTTGTGTTCCAGTAAAACTTCACTTACACAAACAGGGAGTGGGCAGTATTTGGCCTATGGGCCCCAGTTCTGGCCAGCCCCTGCTTAAGAAAACCATGAATGGCATGCTCTACAATCAGTAAATTGATTACATTCCTGGTAATACTATAATAAAATTTTGTTAAATCCTGTAGCAAAGCAGTGGGCCAATTCTAGGATATATCTGGTCCATTTAAACAGGAATTTAGTAGTAACATCATTTTCTGAGAATCCCTAGGTTCCAAGTCCTTTATCTGAACACTTGTAGGAAATAGTAGGAGTCTTGGAGTTTACATTCTAAATGGGTCGACATCATAAGCACATCTGAAAAATGTAGAGCTCTGTTTGCCAAAAATATAAACAAGTGTTCGAGATCTTGACCATTTCATTTTTGCCACATTGAAGAAAAGCTGAAGTTCTTGCTCATTCTACCGTAACGTCACTTAAAAAGAACAAACAAGATGAGGAAACAATGATCCAAATTGGTGAAGTGGTGTGTATGAAGTCACATGGCTAGGAAGGGACAGAGTGGGGCTTGAACCCAGTGTCCTGATTCTTTATCAGAGTTCCACATGCTCAGAACCATGCAAAGTCCTATGGGAGACACCGAAGTACAACACCTTGACCTCCAGGAGGAAGACAAAGAAAGAATCACCATTATGTGTCTCTCATTCTTTCTCACGTGAAAGTTGGTGGTGGCAATGTCAGTCTGAGAGGCTTAGAGCAGGTGGGGAAATGCAAACTGAGGGGGACCTCCACGGGGCTACAGTCATGCCCCTGAATGTGCTGTCTCTGATGCTTCTCTGTGCTTGGGTGTTCATGGATTAGAGGGCACTCCTCTCCCCCAGCCAAGTTCAGAACCAACTGAGAGGTAAACCTAGGAGTTAAGCAACAGTGACCACCCTTATTAGAGTTCATTAAAGCTGATTTGGGACAATGTGGCTTACATGTGGGCCTCCTAACACTGTACCTCAAAAATGCCCAGCAACACTCACAGCTGAACAACCACAGGCCTTTCCCAGTGGAGCCTGTTCTGAGAAAGCAGCAGAGTGGGAGGTGGGCTGAGCTGCACACACCACTTGAGAGGTGCTGCTTTTAAGTTTACCAGTCAGGCAATTCGCTTCTCCTTCCCTGAGGAGGAATGAATTGGGGACAGTGGAAAGGCCGGGAGGGATACTCAAAATGATGGGCCCTCAGCCAGCAGGAGGGGGGAGCATAAATGCTTTCTGTTTTGTGTTTTTTTTATTATGTTAATCACTATACATTATATCATTAGTTTTTTTTTTTTAAAAGATTTTATTTATTTGACAGAGGAACAGCGAAAGAGGGAACAAAAGCAGGGGGAGTGGGAGAGGGAGAAGCAGGCTTCTCGCCAAGCAGAGAGCCTGATGCGGGGCTCGATCCCAGGACCCTGGGATCATGACCTGAGCCGAAGGCAGACGCTTAATGACTCAGCCACCCAGGTGCCCCTATACCATTAGTTTTTGATGTAGTGTTCCATGATTCATTGTTTGCATATAACACCCAGTGCTCCATTCAGTACGTGCCTTCTTTAATACCCATCACCAGGCTAACCCATCCTCCCACCCCCCTCCCCTCTAGAACCCTCAGTTTGTTTCTCAAAGTTCATAGTCTCTCATGGTTTGTCTCCCCCTCCGAATGCTTTCTGTTTCTAGAACAGAAAAGTTGTCTACCTATTGATTTTTGCCAGAGCCTGGCAACTTGGTTCTGGAGCCTGGGGCCCCTCCCATTCTGCTTTTTGACTCCCTGCCACATACGGCAATGGGGCCATCAAAATCTGGAATCAAGTTGTTTAAAAAGTCGCCGTGCTCAACCCAGGATCCTTTAGTAAGAGCTCAGCATAGGAGGTCTAAATTAAAAAACCCTCTGAACTGAGGCCAGCACTGCAATTTGCCTTCCATTTGGTTAGGGAAGGGGGCAAAGGAAAGGGAAACCAATATTTATTGAGCTCGGGGTGTTCCAGGAATTATGTTACATGA
This sequence comes from Leptonychotes weddellii, assembly GCF_054177405.1. Lineage (NCBI taxonomy): Eukaryota > Metazoa > Chordata > Mammalia > Carnivora > Phocidae > Leptonychotes > Leptonychotes weddellii. Next base: position 100,418,203 of record NC_138378.1, read on the forward strand.
TTTACATTGGTTATCTCATTTTGTCTTTGAGACAATCCACTATTAATGCTATTTCACAAATGACTGCACTCCATCTGATCGCAGTGATTGGTGGGGGTGAGTGGGAGTGATGGGCAGGCACTGGAGCGGGTCCTGAAAGGATGGTCCATTCCCAGACTTTTGGGGTGGGAATGTGATGGTCAGGAAAAGGGGCCTGAAAACCTATGACCTAAAATTGCCCGGTTCTTCAGATACTCTGACTTGGAATGCCTCTCCTCCTTTTAATACCAAATATCTTTTGAATATATGCCATAATATCCAATCCTACTATCCAGACCTTAATCAGTCTCCACGCCCTTTTCAAAACTCTTCTTTTATACTTGGGCCATGCTGTCAAAGGCTGATCCTAGAACTTACTGTGAAGAAAATAGGCAATATGCTTTTGACAGTTTTCCTACCTGACCGTGAAACACCCCGCGATCCTTTTCTGTGTATGGTGTCTGTTTCTCTCTCCTGCCCCTATTTGCTCTCTTTAACAACAGTACAAGGCCTCACTTCAGTCTCTCATTGAGTGTTTTTTACTTGCCCAAAGTTGTATATCTGATAAACAAATCTAAATATTAGAGTATTGGATCCTTTGTTTTCATATTATTGAGTTTTGAAAGTTCTTTATATATTCTGGATACAAATCCTTTACCAGATATATGCTTTGCAAGTATTTTCCCCCAGTCTGTGTGGCTTTTATTTTTCATTCTCTTGACCATGTCTTTTGAAAAGCAGAAGTTTAAAATTTTAATGCGACCCAATTTTTCTATTTGTTTTTGTGCTTTTGGTGTCATATCAAAGAAATCTTTAGGTCATGAGGGTTTTCTCTTAGTTTCCTTATAAAAGATTTATAACTTTGGTTTTACATTTATGTATGTGATCCATCTTGAGTTAATTTTTTTTTACATGGGGGAGGGGCAGAGGGAGATGGCGAGAAAGAATCTTAGGTGGGTTCCAAGCCCAGCATGGAGCCTGACATGGGGCTTAGTCTCACAATCCTGAGATCATGACCTGAGCTGAAATCAAGAGTTGGACACTTAACCGACTGAGCCACCCAGGCGTCCTGAGTTAATTTTTATATAGTGTTAGCAGTATGAATCAAAGTATGAATCTTCTTTTATTGTGTATGGATATCCAATTGTTTCAGTATCATTCATTGAAAATACTGTTCTTTCTTTAATGAATTGCTCTTGCATCTAGTGATATGAACAGATACTTCGCTAAAGAAAACATAAAGGCAAATAAAAGCATGAAAAGATGCTCAACATCATTAGTCATTAGGGAAATGTAAATGAAAGCAAAATGTGATACCAGTATGCAACCACTAGAATGGCTGAAATTAAAAAGACTGACCATACTAATTCACCTACATCGTTGATGGGAATGTACAATGGCAATCACTTTGGAGAGTATTTTGACAGTCTCTTAAAAAGTTAAACATAAATCTACCATATGACCTAGCCATTCCATTGCTAGCTATTTTCCCAATAAAAATAAAAGCACATATTTATAGAAAGATTTGTATGCAAATGTTGGTAGTAGCTTTAGTTGTGGTAGCCAAAACCTGGAAACAACCCAAATGTCCATTAACAGGTGAATTAGCAAACAAACTGTGTTGTATCCATATAATAAAATACTACTCATCAATAAAAATGAAGGAACTATTGATGTGTGCTACAACATGGGATGAAATTCAAAATAATTATTCTGGGTAAAAGAAACCAAGCCAAAAGAATGCATGCTTTATGATTCCATTTATATAGAATTCTATGAGCTTGAAACTAATCTAGAGTACATAAAGTATCAGTGGTTTCCTAGGGGAAAACAGGGATAGAAGGTGGGATTATGAAGGGTATGAGCAAAATTTGGTGGTGATGGATGTGTTCATGATTTGATATCATGATAGTTTCAAAATTTATCAGAGTACATACTTTAAATATGTGCAGTTGGTTGTTAATTATACCTCAATAAATATTAAAAAAATTGTAGGTGGGCCAGTGGGAAAATTATATGTATATGTGGCCCTGTGTCCCACTGAGAATTGCTCTAAGTTTTTGTGAGGCTAATCTGGCAATGTTCAAAAAATAGCTGAAAAACTTCACTTTTTTTTTTGTTTCATTTTGGGTTTTTTTTGGCTCAGGAATTTCATTTAGGGGAAATTCTCAAGGGAAAGAATCTAAAAGAAAGAAATCAATTTATATAAAATTATAGTGTTACTATTCACAACTGTGAAACACTGGAAGTTACTTAAATGCTCTATAATTAAGTGCTGATTATAATGAATATGATTGAATATCAGGTATACTTACAAATATTAGTTTTTTGGGCTATATGATGAAAATAGGTATATAAAATCATTTAGTAAAAAACAGTACATAAAGAGTACACTGTGAAAAATCCACATTAACATGTATGAATTAATATTGGTAATGGTTGGAATACAAAATGATGGAATTAGCTGATACTTCAGGTTTGCATTTTTCTTTTCTAAGATTTATTTTAGAGTGGGGGAGGGGCAGAGGGAGAGGGAGAAAGTGTATCTCAAGCAGACTCCTTGCTTGATCTCATGACCCTGAGATCATGACCTGAGCTGAAATCAAGAGTCCGATGCTCAGCTGACTGAGTCACCCAGGCGCCCCGGGTTTGCATTTTTTCTTGTAATATTTTCAGTGTCCACTAAACCTAATAGGAGAAATAACACTGATATTACAAGATTTTAAGAAGTACCTTGCAAACTGACCATGCAATTAAGTTTCCATAGAGATCAAGATACTCCTACAAGTAGGCGCTGCTTTGAAGGATTTGCTTTGAGGGAAAAGTCACCATTTATGTGTAAGTTCTCTTTTACTAAGCCACTATGACATCACTAGCTCCTGAAATTGTCACCTTTCATATTGATACTTTGAGTTTGGATGTTGAAGGTCCCTTAAAATGTAATCGTGTTACTTGGTAAGTTGTCAACACACAAATATCCTTTTTATATCTGTAGAATCTGTGGGGGTATCACCTCTCTCATTCTTAATAATGGTAATTTATGTCTTCTCACTACCTCCCCATCTGTCTAGTTAGAGCTTTATCAATTTTATTCATCTTCTCAACCAGAGTTTGGTTTCATTGAGTTTCTCTATTGATTTTTCTGTTTCCTATTTGTTTTCTGTTTTGATATTTATTTATTTATTTATTTATTTTTAAAAAGATTTTATTTATTTTTTAGATAGCGAGTGAGAGAGAAACAGCATGAGAGGGGAGAGGGTCAGAGGGAGAAGCAGGCTCCCTGCTGAGCCGGGAGCCCGACATGGGACTCGATCCCAGGACCCTGGGATCATGACCTGAGCTGAAGGCAGACGCTTAACCATCTGAGCCACCCAGGCGCCCCTGTTTTGATATTTATATTTATCTTCCTTCTACTTTGGGTTTGATTTGTTCTCCTTTTTCTAGTATCTTAAGGCAGAAATTCAAGTTATAGATTGAGACCTTCTCCTTTTTCTAATGTAGGCACTTACTGCTATGAGTTTCACACAAAAAACTGCTTATTGCACCTCACAAATTCTTATGTGTTGCTTTCATCTTAATTCATTTCAAAATATCTTTTTTATTCCTTCTCTGATCCATGGGTTATTTGGAAGGGTGCTATTTGGTTTCCAAATGTTTAGGGATTTTATGTTACTAATTTATAATTGAATTCCGCTGTGGAATATTGCTATTTGTTTCTATTTGTCCCTCTGTTGTTTGTTCCCATTTTCTCTTTATCCTCTATCATTTGGATTGTTATTTTTTCATTTTATATCTTTTTGGCTTATTACCTATAACTCTTTTGTTAGTTTGTTTATAGGTTTATTGCATGCATCTTAAATTTATCACAGTCTACCTTCAAGTATTATTATGCCATTTCATGTACAGTATAAGAATATGAAATAAATACTTCCATTTCTTCTCTTGAAATTTATGTGACTGTCATTATTTATTTTACTTATATACATGCTATAAAAAGTTTCACCATACTGCTATTATTTTTTAAACAATTATCTTTTTTAAAAAAGATTTTATTTATTTATTTATTTGAGAGAGAGACAGAATGAGAGAGAGAGAGAGAGAGAGCTTGAGCAGTGGGGAGAGGCAGAGGGAGAAGCTGACTCCCTGCTGAGTGGGGAGCCTGATGCAGGGCTCAATCCCAGGACCATGAGATCATGACCTGAGCTGAAAGCAGATGCTTAACTGACTGAGCCACCCAGGCATCCCAGTCAATTATCTTTTAAAGAGATTTAAATAATAAAAAACATATATTTACCTGTGTAGTTGCCACTTCTGATGTTCTTCACTTTTGGGGATTGATCCATATTTATATCTGGTATTATTTTTTATTTTGCCTGAAGAACTTTATTTCTTTTAGAACAGTTCTTTTAGATTTTGAATATCTGAAAATGTCTTTATGTCTCCTTTGTTTTTGAAGATATGTATTTCTAGGATATAGAATTCTAGAATGACAGCTATCCTCATGAAGTACTTTAAAGATGTAACTCCATTGTCATCTTGCTTGCATTGTTTATAAAAAGAAATATGCTGTCCTTCATATCTTTGTTCCTCCGTACGCGTGTCTTTTTATCTCTGTCTACTTTTAGTATTTTCTCCTTATCATTGGTTTTGAGCAATTTATTATGTTCTTTGGCGTAGTTTTCTTCATGACTTTAATGCTGGGGTTCTTTAAACTCCTTAGATCCATGGATTTAAGGTTTTCATCAAATTTGGACTATTTTTATACATTATTCTTCTTCTCCCTGCTTCTCTCTCCTATTGTTCAGAAACTGCAATTACAAATCTATGAGGCCCACACATGTATAAAACCATCCCAGAGCTTGCTGATGCTCCTTTCATTTTTCCTGATTCTTTTTTTTTCAGTGTATTTCATTTTGAGTAGTTTCTATTGCTATGTTTTCAATTCATAGTCTTTTCTAGGGCATTGTCTTAGCCTGTTAATTCCATCCGGGATATTTTCAACTCGGACATTGTAGTTTTAATCACTAGAAGTGTGATTTTGGTCTTTCTGCTGTCTTCCATGTCTCTACTTAATTTTGTGAACATGTGGAATGCAGTTATAATAGCTGTTTTTTAAAAATTGAAGTACTTTCAGGTGTATGACATAGTGATTCAACCAGTTTATACATTTTGCTGTGCTCACCACAGTGTAGCTACCATTGGTCACATATAACACTTTTATAATACCAATGACTATATTCCCCATGCCATACCTTTTATCCCCATGATTTATTCATTCCATAACTGGAATAGTTATAATAGCTGTTTTAATGTCATTGTCTGCTAATTCTAACATCTCTATCATTTCTATGTCAGTTTTGATTGATTTTTCTTCCAATTATGGGGAAGAAATGCCTGGTAATCTTTGATTGGTTGGTCAATCTTTGATTGGTTGGGTGTTAAATATTTTTGTATTCCTATAAATATTCTTGAGCTTTACTCTGGGATGCAGTTAAATTACTTGGAAATAATTTAATCCTTTCAGGTCTTGATCTGATTTTTCTAAGTGGTTTTAGAAGAGTGCTAGTGACAGGGCTAATTAATCCTTTCCTCTGAGGTAAGACCTTTATGAATATTCTATCCAATGTCCCATGTATTATGACTTTCTATGTCTGCCCCCCCCCAACGGAAGGGGGGCTTTATTCCTGACCATGTGTGAATACTGGGCACTGTTCCCTTTAATCCTTTTGAGTCATCCTTTCCTTACATAAATGCATTAAGGCTCTGCTGAATACTTGAGAAGGATTCTCTGCAGGTCTCTTTGTATCTCTCTCATCTTCAGTATTCTGTCCTGAGACTTCTAGATTTCTTGATCTAGAATCTCAGTTGTGTTTCCTCAGTGCAGCAAGTCTTTAAACTTCTGTCTGAGATCCCCCTCCCTGAAAGGGAAAATTCTCTCAAAGTAACCTGGATCAGTTGTTATAAGGCTCACGTCATTTTTATGTGTCTCTCAGGGATCCTTGTCTTTCATTGCCTGATGTTCAATGTTTTGTAAATCATTATTTCATGTAATTTGTCTTGTTATTTTGTATTTTTGTTGTTTAACCTGGAGGGTAAATCTAGTCCTTGTTACTCCATCTTGACTGGAAACAAAAGTCCCTCCAATGGGTTTTAGCATTTATCTTTGCTAATTTGATCATTTGTAGTACTTGCTGACTTGTAGGTTTTAGTAGCCTCTGCTTGTACTCAGTGTTATTATACTGAAGCTCATTGGTTTGTGTTTCTAAACTTTACAGCAATTTGTTATGAGTGTTTCTGTCTTAGCTCAGGTTGCTATAACAAAACATCATAATTGAGACACCTAGGTGGCTCAGTCAGTTAAGCATCTGCCTTCAGCTCAGGTCATGATCCCAGGGTCCAGGGATCGAGTCCTGAATTGGGCTCCTTGCTCAGCAGGGAGCCTGCTTCTCCCTCTGACTGCTGTTCCTTCTGCTTGTGCTCTCTCTCTCTGATAAATAAATAAATAAATAAATAATCAATCAATCTTAAAAAAAAAAACAACCACCATAATCTGGGTGGTTTATCAACAACAGAGATTTATTTCTCACGTTCTGGAGGCTGGAAGTCTCCAGATCATGGTGCCAGCAAGGTCCAATTTGGGTGATGGCCCTTTTCTGGGTTTCAGATGGCTGACTTCCTGTTGTATCCTCAGATGGTGGAAATAGGGTGAATTAGCTCTCTGGCCTCATTTTATAAGGGCACTAATCCTGTTCATGAAGGTTCAACCTTCATGACCTAATTACCTCCAAAGGCCCCATCTCCAAATACCATCACATTGTGGATTAGATTTTAACATGAATTTTTGGGGGACACAAACATTTCATCCATAAGAGTTTCCTTTTTTTTCTCCATTTAACCCTATTGCTTTTTCCGTCCTCAGGCTTAATGTGCAATGACCTTTAGGTCCCATGTTACAAGTTTCTAAACTTGTGGAGAGCTAAGCATGATAGGAGAATGGTGGCTTCCTTTATAGGAGTTACGTGGCTCCGTGTAGCTGTTGCTGGCAAGGTGGCCCTAAGACGATAAGGTGGGGGATAGAGTGTGGGAGATATCAGCAGGTGCTTATGAATGACAGGTCTGAAACTTTCACATGGTAAATTCTGCCACAGAGAACCCAGAAAAGGATTTTTCTTTTTTTCATCAGTGTGAACAATGGAAGATGTAGGAGGGAGATGCACTGAGGCAGATCCATCTTTGAAAGTTGTGCCCTTTGATTAGGGCTACTAAGTCCCAGGACAATATTTGTAGAATGTAGATATGAATGTAGAAACTTCTCAGAGGTTCTCAGAATGATGACACTATATAGGCCTCATTGGCACATATTGTTTCCAAACAATATGAGAAGCCCTATAAAGCTGGGCTGCAGTATGAAGCCAAACAGCTGGAATTAGAAAACCAGAAATTTCTTTTTGCAAACAATGAGAAATAAAGGAGACAAAACTGCAGCTTAGAGAAATGATGTATTTGTGTCCAACAGTGAACATGACTTGCCCTGAGCCTACAATAATAGGCTTACTGAAGTTTGTGCTTCAAGCTGAAAACTACCCCATGCCACCATTTACAATTCATTTATTTGGTCATGAGCAGTTAGCATGAACGGTTGAGCAGGTATGCCTACACAATGCCAAAATCCACCTCAAATTGATCAACTTAAACAAAAAAGTTAAACTAGTTATTCAAATTAATCTATTAGTTACTCAGGCCAAGAGGTTGATCTGATTCTCTTTGTACACTCAGATTTTCACCTTTGAGGGTATAAGTAGTGGTCAGTAGTAGTATGTCTCTTGTAGGAGATTGTACCTCAATGATGATTATCTTTCTATCACTCAGAGGAACGCTCAAAGTTCCTTAAAACTTTGGTAATTCATCATATGTTTAGATTGAACTTCTATGTAGGGGCAGAAAGAAAAAGAAGTGAGTTCCAGGGTCTCCCAGTACTACCAGAACATAAATATAAAGATATAAAAACACATAAATAGAAAATTAAAAATAGTTTGCTGTATTTTAGGTCTTCATGAGCTAATCATCTCAATGTTTTTCGAAATTTAAATAGATCTGCTGGATCATGACCACTAGATAATTCAAACCAGATGACATCTGCTGGACGTTGACAATGGGACCTGACTATCCTCACTTGTAGGGTGTCGGAGCAAGATGAGAAGTCACAGGATCCTTTGGGGAAACCTCACATTGAATTTTTCCCGTGGTACAGTCCTTGATACGAAATGGTCAGCTACTCCACTGCAGGAAAAAACAATGTGGTATTATTGACTTGGGCCTTTTGCTAGGTTTTGCATTCTAATTTCTCTGTGTAGACATAGCTTTTGGAGAAGCCAAACATCTAGCCAATGCTAACTTGAAAAAATTAGTTAAATCTGCAATTGGAGGTTATTATGTCAGTGTTTTTTAACCCTGGCTGCACATTAGAATCATCTGGGGGAACTCTTAAGAACTGCTGATGTTCAGGATTCTACACTGAAGATTATGAATAATTTGTCTTCAGTGTGCTTCTTCCTCCTTAATGTGTTCCTAAAGCCCTTTGAGTGATTTGAAAGTGCTACCAGAAGTGAGAACCTCTGATGTAGACAAATTTCCACATAGTAACTGCTATAGAGCAGTGGTCAAGAGCATAAACTCTGGAATTAGCTCCTGGACTTAATTCGTAGCTCTGATATTTCATAGCTGTGTGACCCTGAGCTAGCTTAATCTCACTGTGCCTCAGTTTCCTGATCTGTAAAATGGGATAATTATAATAATATCTATCTCCTAGGGTAACTATAAAGATTAAATGAGTTAATGTCGCAAAGAACATAGTAAGCACTATATAAACATTAGCTGTCTGTTGTCCTTTGTTGGTATTTCCCTACCAAATGTCTGAACTGAAATTAATTTCAATGGCCTAATATTATTCTAACAAGGTGTATTAGTTCCCTGTAGCTGCTATAACAAATTACCACAAAGTGGGTAGCTTAAAATAACATAAATTTTTTTTCTCTCACCATTCTGGAGGCCAGAAGTCTGAAATCATGGTGTCAGCAGGGCTTTGCTCCCTCAGGAAGCTCGCATTCCTTCTCTCTTCCGTCTTCTGGTGGCTGTCAGCATTCCTTGGCTTGGGGTCACATCTCTGTTCTCTGTCTTCACATTGTCTTTTCTCTGTGTGTCTTTCTTCTCTTTTTCTGTCCCTTTCTTATATGAGGATACATGTGATTGCATTTAAGGTACACCAAAACTATCCAGGATAATCACCTCAAGATCCTTAATTTAATCACATCTTTTGCCATATAACACAATCTTCACTCTTTTGTTATAAAGTAATATTCAAAGTTCTGGGGATTAGGGCATGGACACATCTTTTCTAGGGGGCCACCATTCAACCCATGACACAAGGTCCATAAAAAAATGTAAGCTTGGATGGGATGCATCACTGACTCATTCCATGTTTAGTCACCTTTGCATTTGGCCTGCACATCCCACTCTCTCATATATCCAAAACCATTATTTACAGTAATAGGTATCATCTTTGTATATACAGACAAGTGACTATTCATTGTCAGTGTTTGTTATTTCTTGGAAAGGACTCAGGGAAGTGAGCCAGGGCTCAGAGGACTAGTTGGCCCAATGCTTTTGGCATGTAGAGAGGCTCCAACAAGGAAAGAACCTCTTGGTGGGTTCTTCTCCAAAGGGAATAATTGGGGGAAACTCTATTTTATGATTAAATGCAACCCAAAACCCTCACCAATTCTGGCTTTATATTTGGAAAAGTTTGATGCTTATTTCAGAGAGAACAGTGTGATTGTGCTTTAATCAGGACTCTTTCAGTTCCAAGTGACAGAAAGGTCTATTCAAATAGGCTGAAGTAAAACATGAATTTATTAATGCTCATGATCGAAAAATCCCAGCTTCAGGTCCAGATTGATGCAGTGGTTCCAAAGATACCATCAGGACTCGGTTTCTCTCTCCAGCTCTTGGCTCTGCCTTTACTGGTTCTGTTCTCAGAAAGGCTGTCCTTTAGTGGTGGCAAGATAACTGTAGCATCTAAGAGCTTATATTCTCTCTGATCTAGGACACATGATGAAGAACAGTTCTCAAAAAAATGTAAGCAAAACTTTATTAGGATTTGTTGGGTCATGTGCCCATCTCTGAAACAACCAGTGTGATAAGGTTATCCCTATTTTGATTGGCTGAGGGGCCTGGAGAGATTGAACCCTATCACAGGCTGAAATGGGGAGGTGATCCAAGGTAGTTACTCTAAGAAGGAAGAATGAATGTTAGGTGGCAAATGCAACAGATGCAATAGATCTTTGGGCTAAAATGTCTGAAAACCAAACCTGGGTTCTTTTAAGGGGCATGTGGGACTTTTTTTTTTTCCCCAGTTGTATATGATGATCACAATTTCTCTTTCCAATTCGAAATGAGTGAGTTATTTTGAAGCAGAGGACCTTCATTTGAATCCCATCTCGTGTGGCCCTAGGAAAATTACCCTATCTGTGAGCTTCAGATTCTTCCCTGGCTCAGCAATAGCAATCTCTCTCTCTCTGGATATCAGGATAGATGCCTACTTATCAGGACCTTCCGTCACCTGGGTGCATAAACAGAATAGGCCTACTTGAACACAATCTGATTGGTACCAAAGAACCATCTGCCCCTACAACTCTTCTTTGGGCCCTAAAACATGTCTGAAATTCTTACCATTCAAGTGTTCTGTTTTGTTTTAAAGCAATATGTTTCCAGAGAGCCAGGTAAAAAATGCAAATAGATCCAAAGGAGAGACAACATGAAATCCTGCATCATTGACTGCTCCTTGTCTGCCATTGTGGAGGGGATGGGCCAAAGTCATCTTGGGAGATGTTTTTCATTGCCACATGCAAGGCAACCAACAAGACTTTGAGAAAAATGTCCTTTCACATTCATTTGAGCATTCTTTTCTCACTACTTCTCATATCACTCAGGCAGGGCCTTCATGTTCCCTGGAGATACCCAATGACAGGGAATCTCCACATTGAAAAACTCTGTCTAGGGTTCTCCTTTCCCCGAGTATGTCCAGTTGCAAAATGGCATCTCTCCTTCATAATCACAATTCTCATTTTCACAGTGAAGTTGATCTTAGGTAGGGTGAGTGCCACCTGATTATTATTTGATTAAAGCATTCCTGTGAAGCGTGAATGAGTGACAGGCTCAACTTTCTTTCAGGGGGGTAGGGTTTAATCTTCAATCTTCTATTTTGTTGTAAGAGATTTTTTTTGAGAAGGGTAACTTGTGTCACTTTCCTAGTCTTCTAAGATCAGTTGCAAATGTACTCACAACAGGTGCTAACTCTGCTTCTGAAAGGTTGTTGGCCATGGGGTTAGCCATCACTTAGAAGATAATAGGAAGTAGAGCATCCTGAGGGATTGGGACAAAAGAATGTTAGGTTTCATTAAGAGAATTGGAAAACTGTTAAGATTGGGAAATTTCCAGGAAAAAGAAACCTTTTGGGGTATGACCAAGCATGTTTTTGTCATGCATGTTTGGGATCTTGAGAATCTGAGAGAAAGAGGGAATCAGGAGGAGAGGGCCCCATAAGGGGGATACGATGTGAGCAGACACAAAGACTAAGTAAGGCACAAAGACTAGTTTCACTGTTGGTCTTTTGCTGGCCCTCATATTTATAGAGAGAAACTGATATATTCCTTTGATTGGGGAAAGAAAGAGTCATTAAGTTCTAATATGTACCAGTTATATTCAATTATACCATTTAATTCTTTCAACTACCTTCTGAGGTTGGCATCATTATTATCCTCCATTTATCAATGGAAAACTGAAGTGCGGAGGAGTTAAGTTGCCAAGGTCATTGTGGTAGTTTAAAAATATGTCCACGAATTATTCTGACACAATTTCCTTGGAAATATGGTACCCAATTACCCTCTCCTTGGATGGGGGCCAGAATTTGTGACTTGCTTCTGACAAATACAATGTGACAAAGTGATAGTATGTGACTTTTGAGACTAGGTCACAAAAAAAGGGAGATTCTGTTGGCACTATATCTTGGATTGCTTGTTCTGGGGGAAGCCTACCACAATGGCATGAGGATACCCAAGCTCCCCTTTGTTGAAGTGAATGTGGAGAAGGCCCATGTGCGGAGAAGATGAGGCCACCTGCCCACACCTAGCACCCACTCTCCAGCCATATGAATGAGCCATCTTGGAAGCAGATCCTCCAGCCCCAGTCAAGCCTTTTATGATTGCAGTCCTGGTCAATACCTTAACTGCAATCTCATGAGGGACCTTGAGTCAGAACTGCCTAGCCAAGTCACTCTTGAATTCCTTGACATATAGAAACTGTAAGTGAAAACCCATGTTTGTTGATGTTTTTAACTATTAAGTTTTAGGGTGATTTATTGTGCAGCAATAACAAATAACTAAGACAGTCAGGTATTTTGGAAGTAGTACATTCACCATCCATTTTCACTTTGCCACAGTTACCCATATAGAAACAACCAAACAGAAAGATGATTGATAAAACTTAGAATAATCTATTACTTATTTACTGAGTACTTTTTATATTTCTTGAGTATTTATTTATTACTTTTTTCCTGAAGAATTATGCCAGGTTCTGGGTTACCTTTCACATAGCTGAGCATCTCTTGGGCTTAGCTCTTAGAACTGCTCTGTGGGTGAGTTGGTGGTTGGTGGCATCAAAATCTTCCAGAGAGCTTTCATAAATCTCTGAAAGAGTTTATAGTAGGTAAGGTAGTTTTGTTTTTTTTTTTTTATAAATGATTTTATTTATTTATTTGACAGAGAGAGACACAGCGAGAGAGGGAACACAAGCAAGGGGGAGTGGGAGAGGGAGAAGCGGGCTTCCCGCTGAGCAGGGAGCCCGATGCGGGGCTCGATCCCAGGACCCTGGGATCATGACCTGAGCCAAAGGCAGACGCTTAACTGACTGAGCCACCCAGGCGCCTCTAGTAGGTAAGGTAGTTTTAATACTCAGCCATACCTGCCACTGGCCTATAGAATTTAAGGCCTATCTCTAAAGCTAGATAAAGAGAATCTCTCTATAGACGTCCACAGTTAAAAACTGATTCTCCAAGTCAGCCACCAATGCTCATGACAGATATACATTTGAACATCATGTATTTGTTAAATAAACTTTTTATTTTAAGATGATTTTAGATGCACATGTAATTGTTAGAAATAATACATAGATATCATGTGTAACCTTTACCCAGTTACCTCCAAAGGTAACATTTTGCAATATTATACTGCAGTATCACAACCAGGATATTAGAATGTTGGTTATAGTAAAGAGACAGAATATTTCCATTACCAGTGGGATTCCTAATGTTGCCACACTCACTTTCCTCCTGTTCCCACCCCCACCTAAATCACTGGCAACCATTAATCTGTTCTTCATTTCTATACTTTTGTGATTTCAACAATGTTATATAAATGGCAGAATATAGCATGTAACCTTTTGAAATTGGCTTTTTCTTTTTCAATCAGCATAACTATCTGGACATTCATTGAGGTTGTTGTATGTATTGTTAATTCTTTCCTTTTTATTGCTGAGTAGTATTCAATGGTATGGATGTACTTGTTTCTTTAATAATCCACAAATTGAAGGACATCTGAGTTTCCAGTTTTTGTTATGAATAAAGTTGTTATAAACATTTGAATACAAAATGTTGGAAAACATAAGTTTTTATTTTTCTGTGATAAATGCCCAGAAATGCAATTTCTGGGTAATATGGCAGTTTCATGTTTAGGTTTTGAAGAAACTGCTGAGCTGTTTTCCAGAGTGGCTATACATTCCCACCAGAAGTGTATGAATGATCCAATTTTTTCATATCCTTGCCAGTGTTTCATGTTGTCAGTTTTTATTTTAGCCACTCTGATAGGTTTGCAATAATATCTCATGGTGGTTTTAATTTGCATTTCCTAAAGGGTAACGATGTTGAACATCTTTTCATGTCCATATTTGCTATCTTTATATACCTGTAGGTAAAATGTCTCTTCATGTTTTTTGCCCACTTTCTAATTGAATCTGTTTTGTTTTTAATGTTGAGTTTTGAGAGTTCTTCATATGTTCTAAATTCTAGTCTTCTGTAAGATATGTGGTTTACAAATATTTTTTCCCCTAATATGTAGCTTTTCTTTTCATCCTTTTAACAGGTCTTATGAAGAGCAAAAGTTTAAAAATTTTTGATAAAGTCCAATTTATGATTTTTCTCCTTTTATGGATGGTGTTTGGTGTCAAGCCTAAGACCTCTTTGCTTAGCCATAGATTCTGAGAATTTTTGGGTTGAAAGGCTATCTTTTGTCCTTTTAATTGCTTTTGCACCTTTATAAAAAAATAAGTTGGGCCTATTTGTGTAGGTGTATTTCTGTGTTCTCTGTTCCCTTGATTTATGTGTGTATCTCTCCACCAATACCACACAGGTTTGATCACTGCAGTTATGCAATTGGTCTTAAAATCTGGTAAGCAAATTCCTCCCACTTTATTCTTCTTTTTCAGAATAGTTTTAGTTATCAAAACTCCTTTGCCTTTCAACATTAATTTGGAATTATTTTGTCTATATTTATAAAATAATCTTGCTAGAATCTATAGGAATTTCACGATAAATTTGGAGAAAATTGACATCTTTACTATGTTGAGTCCTTCAATCCATGAACATAGTATGTCTCCATTTATTTATTTATTTATTTATTTTAAAAGAATTTATTTATTTATTTGAGAGAGAGAATGAGACAGAGAGAGAGAGCATGAGAGGGGGGAGGATCAGAGGGAGAAGCAGACTCCCTGCTGAGCAGGGAGTCCGATGCGGGACTGGATCCCGGGACTCCAGGATCATGACCTGAGCCGAAGGCAGTTGCTTAACCAACTGAGCCACCCCGGCCCCCCTGTCTTCATTTATTTAGATCTTTGATTTCTGTCATTAATGCTTTGTAGTGTTCGCCATACAAGTCCCGTGCATATTCGTTTAGATTTGCACCTCAGTATTTTATTTTTGAGCTATTATAAATGTTACTTTGTATTTTTAATTTCAGTGTCCATATGTTCATTAATAACATATAGAAATGTAATTGAATATAGTGTATCCTGCAAACTTGCTGAATTCACTTATTAGGAGGTTGGGGTTTTTTTGTATATTCTTTGGGATTTTCTATAGAGACAGTCATGTCATTTGCAAACAGGGACAGTTTTGTTTCTTCCCTTCTGATGTGTTTGCTTTTTTTTTTTTATTGCCTTATTGTACTGACTAGAATTTTTAGCACTTTGTTAAGTAAGAGTGGTATGAATAGATAGACATCCTTGTTTTGTTAATGATCTTAGACCATTCATTATAATGTTTCCTGTGGATGTGCTTTTAAGTTCAGGAAGATTTACTCTATTCCTATTTTCTGAGTTTTTATCATTATTGGGTGTTGAACTTCATTAAACATTTTTTTTACAATGACTGATATGATCACAATATTTCTCTTTTTGTTCTGATAATATTGTTGATTTCATTGATTGATTTTTGAATTTTGAACCAGTCTTGCATCCCTGGAATAAACCCCACTTACTCATTCCGCATAATTATTTATATATATTCCTGAATTCTGTTTGTTAACAATTGTTAAATATTTTTGTGTTCATATTTGTGGGGGTTAGTGGTCTGCAGTTTTTTTTTTTTTTCTTTGTACTATCTTTGTTTGGCTTTTGTATCAGGGTGATTGTAGCTTTATAAATGAAGCAGTTAGGTAGAATTGGTGTTAATTCTTTAAATGTTTGTAGAATTCCCCAGTGAAATCATTTGGACCTGGGATTTTTTTGAGGAGGCAGTTTAAAATTATGAATTAAATTTCCTTAATAGTTACAGGGCTATTCAAGTGATCTATTTCATTAGGGTGAGCTATGATGCTGTGTTTTTCAAGGATTTCATCTAAATTGTCGAATTTATGCATGTAGAGTTGTTCATAGTATTTCTTTATTATTCTTTTAATGTTTTCAGGTTCTGTAATGATAACCCCTGTTTCATTCCTGATTATTTCTTCTCTCTTTTTCTTTATTAGTCTTTTTAAAGGTATATAAATTTCACTGATCTTTTCAAAGAATAGCTCTTTGTCTTATTTGTTTTAGTTATTGTTTTAATGTTTTGAATTTCATTGATTTCTGCTTTTATCTTTATCTTTATTACTGCCTTTCTTCTGCTTCCTTTGGCAGTATTTGGTGTTATGCTTTTCTTTTTTCCTAGATTCTTTTTTTTTTTTT
>NC_138378.1:100434995-100452448 GCF_054177405.1 Leptonychotes weddellii
AGGTGGAAAAGACTAGCCTTTTGAGCAGAGTCTTCTAGGGAACCACCAGGCAGGTTAAATGATGATTTCTCTTTGGGATTGAGGCTTTGAAAGAGTTCCAGCCCCATTTTCCTCTCTCCAATCCTGGGAATGTGGGCTGTTACTTTTCAGGTTCTGCCAAGCTGGAAAGTGGGAAATGGGACTAGGGTAATTGAAAATGCCACAATGTTTGTTGCCCTTTCTGAGAGCCAGACATTCTCTTGCTTAAATGCTCCCCAGGTTGATGTAAGCCTTTGGCTGACACTGAGTTTTGAAAAGTTGATTCTGAATTTTTTTTTTTTTTTTTTTTTTGCTTTTATGGAGGGGTGAACTCTTGGAGGTCCTCCTGCTATTTCACTCCCTTAATTAATTTTTATACTTAAGAGTATTTCTAAAATTTGGGAGGGGGTGTTTCGTAAATTGGTTTTAAAGTTCACATGAAGAAATAAGTAATTAAGAATAAATTGAAAATCCTCAAAAACGGTAATGATATAAGAATAGCCTCCCCACCCCCATGCCTGGCTGGCTCAGTCACTAGAGCATGCAACTCTTGATCTTGGGGTTGTGAGTTTGAGCCCCAGGTTGGGAGTAGAGTTTACTTAAAAAAAAAAGAGCTCCACCTAATTTTTTTTTTAAAGATTTTATTTATTTATATGTTTGACATAGAGAGAGAGAGAGAGAGAGTGCAGGAGCAGAGGGAGGGGGAGAAGCAGACTGCCTGCTGAGCAGGGAGCCCAATGCCAGGCTCCATCCCAGGACCCTGGGATCATGATCTGAGCTGAAGGTGCCCCTGCCCCACCTAGTATTAAGACATATATTAAAAGTACAATTATTAAGACAGCGTAGTACTGACAATAAATAGGTCAATGGGACAGAACCAAGAGTCTAGAAAAAGAACCAATTTTTATGATAAATTAGTATGTAATACCAATGAGAGTGCATGTCAGTGAAAGAAAAGAATTTAGTAAGTTTACTAGCATTAGGAAAAACATTAAGTTGGAGTCTTATCTAACTTCTTACAACAAAAGAAATTCCAGATGTTTCAAAGGTTTAAACATAAAATGTAAAATCATTAAAGAATGGGGAAATAGCTCTGAGAGGTTACAAGACTTTGGAAGCAACCCAAATATCCATCAGAGTAAAATAGATAAACATATGTGGTATATTCATACCTAATGGTAATAACAATGAAAACATATGAACTGTAGCTTATATGCAACAACATGCTTGAATCTGAGAAATATGATGAGTTAAAGAAATAAGACATTAATGGATACTCTAAGAATCATAGAATATGACTCCATTCATATGGAATTAAAAATGAACAAAATAAACTATATTTTTAGGCATAAATCCAAATGTGGTAAAATTGTAAAGAAGCAAAAGGAAGTGACTTTTACAAAAATCAGGATGGTGGTTAGCTCTGGGATGATAGTGGTATGGTGAATAGAGAGGGAGGCTTCTGGGGGTGAAGGGAATGTTCTAGTTCTTGACTTGTTTAGTGATTATATGGGTGTTTATTTAATAGTTATGCATTAAACTGTTCACGTAGGTTTATGAACTCACCTGTATGATTGTTATAGTGCACCATAAAAGAAGAAAAATTATAAAGAAAATGTAGTTGATTTCTAGTATTTAGCATTATATCTTGGGCAAATCTTATTTTGAGGCTGTTTATATATTTTTAATCCTCTTTTCCTAGCTTCCTCTAGATTCATGCTTCCTAACAGTTAGAGGAATATCTTTCTTTTCTCGAGAGATTCTGCGGTCCACTTCCTAGGAAATGCCACAATATCGGTAATTAAATCATATCAGAGCGACAATTAGAAAGCTGTACGGTGGAATGGCTGCTATCAAAATGTCATCCCACCACTGCAGGGGCAAGCGAGGCTCTCCCTTTCTCCAGCGTCATCTGGGTTTCATTTGTAAATTGATAAAAAGCCGAGCTCCAATCGTGGGCTCATAGGATTGAATTTATTAACTTCTGGATGGAGATGAAATTTACCTTTCAAGGCTGGTTTGAGAATAAAATAAGGTAATCAATGGTGACTACTATGGCCTTTAATGAAGCAAGACAAATAATAGCATAAAGGATTGTTCTATGGAGGAGTAATGTTCTTTTTATTTATTTATTTATCTTTTTTTATTTTTTTTATTTTTTAAAGATTTTATTTATTTATTTGAGAGAGAGAGAGAATGAGAAACAGAGAGCATGAGAGGGAGGAGGGTCAGAGGGAGAAGCAGACTCCCTGCCGAGCAGGGAGCCCGATGCGGGACTCGATTCCGGGACTCCAGGATCATGACCTGAGCCGAAGGCAGTCGCCCAACCAACTGAGCCACCCAGGCGCCCCAGTAATGTTCTTTTTTGCATAAGTTCAAGGGAAATGATTTTTAAAATGGGTTTTTTTTTTTTTTTAAGATTTCATTTATTTATTTGACAGAAAGAGACACAGTGAGAGAGGGAACACAAGCAGAGGGAGAGGGAGAGGGAGAAGCAGGCTCCCCGCTGAGCAGGGAGCCTGATGCGGGGCTCGATCCCAGGACCCTGGGATCATGACCTGAGCTGAAGGCAGATGCTTAATGACTGAGCCACCCAGGTGCCCCTTAAAAATGGGTTTGATATAATTGTTGTTTCATCTCATTGTTCGATTTTTTTTTTTTTTTTAATGCTGCATCCTGACATTTCTTTCCCATCTATCTCAGGACCTTTGTTTACTCATTGCTCACTAGAGGGAGGCCTTTCCCAGTTGCGTTTCTTGTCAGAGGGTTTGTCTTCTGCATGGGAAATGGACTGCTCCAAGCCTACTATCTGGTTTACTGTGCTGAATACCCTGCTGAGTGGTACACAGACGTACGGTTTAGCCTGGGTAAGTAAACCTGGCCACTTCTTACCCACACCCCGCCTAAATCCCCAGCACCTCCCCCCCCACCCACTGCAATTACCCCCCAGTGAATTCCATTCTCCTCTTCTCTCCCTGCTACCCCGCTCTTTTCTCTATAAAACAGCCAGAGAGCTCTTTGAAAATCATGTCACTCCCCACCTCAGAATCCTCCAGTACATTTCTGCTACTCTCGGGATAAAAGACGAATTCCTTATCACTGCCTATGTCTGTGATGCCTAAATGTTGTTGGTCCTGCCCGATTTCCCCACCCCATTTCTTGCCTCCGTCCAGTTACTGTGCTGTAGCCTCAGTGGCCTTCCTGCTGGGCCTGAAATGGTCAAGCTGGTCCTGCCCCAGAACTTTTGTACAGACTGTTCCCTCTGCCTAGAATGTTCTGTCCACATATACTCAGGGAGGTTGGTCCTTCACTTTATTTAGTGCCTCCTCAAAGAGACTTTTCCTGACCATTTTTTCTAAAATAGTAGAAAACACTGTTGAATTTTTTTTTTCATTATCTGCAAGAGGAACTCAAGTCGGGAAGGTTCAATTGTTTGTATATTATTTTGGCTTAAACCAAAATGCTGGGATTACCCTTAATTCCTCTCTTTACATCACACATCAAATTCTCTGTCAGTTTAGTATGGCTGCATCTAGCTCCATAACATGTACCCAGAGGGCTCACTTCTCCCTTGCGCCTCCGACTTGGTCCTGGTCTGAGCCTTGATGGCCTCTTGCTGGGACCGCCACAGTGACCTTCACACTAAGCTTCCTGCCGCCGGTACCGGCCTTCAATAGCCCCTTCTGCACACAGCAGTCAGAGGGAACGTTTGAAAACACAAATGACTGGAGGATTGGTCGTATGAATGCTGAACATGCACACAATGGAGTGCTCTGGAGCCCCAGAAACAAACAAACAAACAAACAAAACAAAAACAAGGAAGATCTCTGTGTTCCTGTGAAGTATCTCCAGAATATGTGGTTAAATAAAAATAAAGTGTGAACAGTGTATCTAGAATGCTACTTTTCATGTAGAAAGGATGGAAGGAAAATGTGTGTGTGTGTGTGTGTGTGTGTGTGTATAAAACTGGAAAAGGGAATATCGGATTGATAAAAAAAAAGAAACTAATTTTAAAAAGATGACCTGTAGGTCTGGGGGAAAGATAATGGATGGCAGGCAGAACTTTTCTTTCAATATGATTTTGCCCTTTGAATCATGAAACTTAATAATTTCGTTTAAAAAAAATCTAAATGGGGGACCCTGGCTGGCTCAGTTGGTGGAGCGAGCGACTCTTGATCTTGGGGTTGTGAGTTTGAGCCCCCGATGTGGTGTAGAGATTACTTAAATAAATAAAACTCAAAAAAAGTCTACATGGAAGACCCTAAAACTGAGAACAAACCAATAAATGTACCTAACTATATGTTGAACTGGTAATATAACCATACGGGAAAATGATTTATGTTAGTTTACAAGAAATAAGGAGAATGAAGAGATAAGTTGAATGCCACCATCAGGAAGTGAGCCAGTCTTATCTAGAAAGGGGGGCATTCTGAGGTACAACTGTCTGGTGTCTTTTTAAGAAGCCAGTGCCCTGAAAATTTTTTAAAAAGGTAAGGGTCAGGTCACCTGGGTGACTCAGTCGGTTGAGCATCTGACTTTTGGTTTTGGCTCAGGTCATGATCTCATGGGTCATGAGATGAAGCCCAGCGTTGGGCTCTGCACTCAGCAGAGGGTCTGCTTGAAGAATCTCTCCCTCTGCCCCTCTACCTGCATGCACGCGTATACCCCTCTCTCTCTCTCTCAAATAAATTTAAAAAATCTTTTTTTTTTTTTTTTTTAAAGGGAAAGGGTCTGGGCAAGATTAAAATGGCCTTTAAAGAGATAATGACCAGATGCCAGGTATGGTCTTATACTGGACTTTGGTTTTCACAAACCAGCCATAAGAAGCATTTTGGGGCCATCTGGGGAAATGGAAATATGGCCTAGATATTATATAAGATGAAAATCTAGAAAGATATGCACTAACGTGTTTAATGGTTATAATTTCTGGGTGGTAGGAATAAGGTGTCTGGATTTTCTTATTTTTGCTAATTCACATTTAGTATTCCATGTAACATATTTACTTCCTTTGTAACAATAATAAATGGAAATCATTTCCTATTTCTCCCCTGCTCCAAACCTGCCAATGGCTTTCTCTTGCACTTAACAATCCAAACTCCTCACCAAAGCCTACAGTGCTTAGTGTGTTTTTTTAGTTATCATCCTGTCCACATTTTCCCACTTTTCTCTCTGTCTTAAAGTCTCAACTACACCAGCCTTCCTTCTGTTTTTTTAGACAGAGTAAACCTATTCTAGCCTCAGGGCCTTTGCACCTGCTAATCCCTATACCAGATTGCTCTCCCTCAGATCTGTGCATTCTTATTATTCAGATCACAGGACAAAATGCCAAATCTTCAGAAAAGTTTTTCCTATCCACCTCATCTAAGGTAGAGACACCTCCTCCCCTCCCCGGTTCACTCTCTATCTCATGATCCTGTGATTTTCTGTTTTGCAGTGACATTATATAATTTAAAATATTTTAGTTATTTGAATTCATTTCTGTCTTCCTCCACTAAAATGTAAGCTCTATGAGAACAGATACCTTGACTATTTTCTCACTACTGTATCCTTGGTGTTTAAGACAACGCTTGGTGTATTATAAGCTCTCAATATTGGTTGAATGAATAAATGAATGAACAAGTGAACACATGAGTGAGTCTTGTGCCATCCTTGTGAAACAGGTACTATTCAAATCCATTTTACAGATGAGAAAACAGAGGCTGAGAGAAGGTCAGTGACTTGCCCAAGGACACACAGACCCTGAGTCTAAGGTTTCTGCTTTGTCTCCAGCTGTGCCTGTTGTCTCCCCTCCTTCTTTCAACCTCCTGCCCTTGGTGTCTCTCCCTAGTTTCCCTTTCTTCCAGGCCAATATTTTAAAAAATTTATTATTGAAGCATAGTTGACATACAATGTTATATTAGTTTCAGATGCATAGCATAGTAATTCAGCAATTCTGTGCATTGTTCAGTGCTCCCCAAGATGAGTGTAGTCACCACTTGTCACCATACAACGGCCAGTGATCTTTTGACTAGACAAGACTCATTGTTTCCTGTCATAGCAAATGAGGTGAGAGGAGATCTGTTTTTAATTCAAGTGTTCTTGCTTTTTGCCTCATGTATTTTGCTCAGCACAAATACACATTGTTGAGAGGTGGAGGTTGGGCATCTATGTGGAACAGTGAGTGTTTCTGGGGTGTCATGGTGCCCACTGGAGTGCAAGACCTCGCATCCCTGATCCTGGCTCTCCTCACCTCAGACCCGGGCTTCTTTCGGAGCCAGTGAATGGGGAACAAGACTGTGTGTGAACTGGCAGTGGTTGAAGCCAGTTTGCTAGGTGCCAGGCTCCCCAGTCTGACTCATGTTACTTTCATGAGAATGGGTATATCACTCGGGAATGCTCTCAGCAGTGAGTCACAGAAAACCAGTTCATAGTGACTTAAATAATTAAGAATGTCTATTTCTTACATAACAAGAATGTCCAAAGGTAGGTGGCTTCTGCATTCCTTTAGTTGCTTACAGATATCATTAAGATCCCAGGAACTTCCTATACTTTCTATTCCACTGTTCTTAACATGTTTACCTGTGGTCCTCATCATATTCACTTCATGATTGCAAGACAGTTGCTAGAGCTCAAGGCATCACATCTGGCAATGAAAGGGGAGGAAGGCAGTAGAGGCACTGGTCCCATCTTCCCTTTTATCAGGAAAGTAAAAATTTCCAAGGAAATTTCCCTTTATATCGCTGTGGCAAAAATAGGTCACATGACCACTTTTCAGCCTTCCAGCCTCTATAGTGGGGGAAGGCAAAGGAGGAGGGTTTGGAATTAGCGGTTGAGTTTGCCAACCACAATTTAATTATTTGGGAATGAGCCAAAAGTTTGCTATTATTCATTTATTCATTGGACAATG
This sequence comes from Leptonychotes weddellii, assembly GCF_054177405.1. Lineage (NCBI taxonomy): Eukaryota > Metazoa > Chordata > Mammalia > Carnivora > Phocidae > Leptonychotes > Leptonychotes weddellii. The sequence continues at coordinate 100,441,900 of NC_138378.1, forward strand.
GTGTTGTTCCCTTTCTCTCCTCTCCCACCTGCCTCCATCCTGTGACACTGTATATTTTCAGTCTTTTGGTCTATGCACATATGGCCTCTCCACCCACATTTGGGACAACGGCTAATTAGCCACCCTTTGCCATATCTTTGTAACGTTCTCAGAATTTGAAATTAAATGCACTTCTCTTCACTTAAAAAAAAAACAGCTTGTGAGAAAAACATCAAAACCAGGATACATTTTTTTTTTTTTAACCAGGATACATTTTTAAAAAAAGATTTTATTTATTTATTTGAGAGAGAAAGTGTGTGTGAGAGAGAGCACAAGCAGGGGGAGCAGCAGAGGGAGAGGGAGAAGCAGGCTCCCCGCTGAGCAGGGAGCCCGACGCAGGGCTCGATCCCAGGACCCTGGGATCACGACCTGAGCCGAAGGCAGATGCTTAACCGACTGAGCCACCCAGGCGCCCCACCAGGATACATTTTTAACTTCTTCCCTCTGTCTTCTTTGCTAAGGTGTCTTCTTATTTATTTTGGGAATGGGAATCAACATTCATAGTGACTATATATTGCGCCAGCTCAGGAAGCCTGGAGAAGTCATCTATAGGATTCCGCAAGGTAATATCTCCCCTGCCCTCCAAATTTCCACTCTTCCTTGGGAGCCCGTCCCAGAGGTTATGCTATGAGTAGCAAATGGAGAGGTTGTGGTGAGGGCAGATGACACAATATATCCCAGTTTGCCTCTGACTTCTCCTTCACATCCCCTCCCAGCCCACAACACGTTTGCTTTTTCTGATCTAAACCTGGAAGTTCAGCTAGAGGCACCCTCGGGAATGTGCAACATCATAATACCTTGAGGGTGGGGGAGTGCAAGGCTTGGGGTAAGGTGGAAATAGGCTGCCACCTCGTTACAGTAGGTAAGATTACCATGTACTGTACTAGGCTTCTCCAGAGAAACAGAACCAATAAGATATAGATACAGCTATAGAAACATAAGGAGATTTGTTATGAGGAATTGGCTCACGTGATCATGGAAGCTGAGAAATCCCATGATCTGTTACCTGCAAGTTGGAGACCCGGAGAGTAGGTGGTGTAAGCTCTAGTCTGTGTGCAAGAGAAGACTGATGTCCTAGCTTAAAGACAGTCAGGCAGAGAGAGTGGACTCTCCCTTACTTGGCCTTTTTGTTCTATTCAGGCCTTCAATGGATTGGATGAGGCCCACCCACGTCGGGGAGGGCGATCTGCTTTAGTCAGTGTATAGATTTAAATGTTAATCTCATCCAGGAACAGCCCCACAGACATACCCAGAAATAATGTTTAATCAACTATCTAGGCATGCTATAGCCCAGTCAAGTTAACACAGAAAATTAAGCATCATGTGTACCCGCTGTGTTGGTCCTTCATGAATTAACCAATAAAGCTGAGTTGTGTATTACTTGTCTTCTCCGGTTGACCGAGACTCATCTAGTGAGTAGTCAGGGGTGGTACTGTACACATTTCCTGCCACTTGTATTTTCTTAAAGGTATGGAGAGCCATAATTACTTAATCAAAAATTAGGATGGGAGGTCTTACAAGTGCAAATGCTTTCTCAGATATAAAGTCACAGAATATTTGAAATCCTAACTGTTCCCAAGAAACCAGGTGCGAGGTTGACAAACATAAGCAGGTGAGAGTGAATTAGTCCAAGTAATCCTTTGCTATTTTAGGTGGTATTTGGGTAGGTTGATGGCTCCTTTTGATGTAAATAGAACCTGTTATTTACTTTAAAATCTTTCCTGAATTACAGTATGACATTGATATTCGTTTATTAATAAAATAATGACAGAGCTACAATGAATTCAGTAACACATTTAAATGAATTTAAATGTTGCTGACATCCTCATGGTATCTACATCAAACAAAAATAATGCCAAATATTGAGATATGCCGTTTGCAATTTATAGGCCCATATACCAGCAACAATTTATAGACCCTCTGTGGGAGGTCAGTGGTTTCTCCCAGGGTCTGGGAGATCACAGGTCTGGAGCTGCTGATGTAGTGACATCTTTAGGGAAGATAACTTGAAGGAGCTTTGGGATTTTAAATATTCACTCAATAATTAGCCAAACAAAGAAGAGCAGAGAATTCTCTTAAAAGCTAGATTGTCAAAGTTAGTTTCCAACTATTAAGGTATGTTACAGAATGATTTAAATACAAAAGATTCTTTATATAACTATGGAAAGAAAAAAACTAGTTTACTGTAGGGCAGAAAGTGGATACATTAACTATCATTGGAAATGTGTTGATTTCTATTTACAGGTTTGATATCAGACATGTATGGTTGGATAGAAAAGCAAACCTTGAAAATCAGCAGAAGCAGACCTCACCAGCCCCCAGGAGGGCAAAGCCCCTGCAGCTCCCACTCACTTCCTTCAACTTGAACAGAGTATATACACTCCTTTGCAGGGGTGGGGAGGGGCAAATGCCACAGGAAAATGTCATTACTTCTAGCATCAACACAGGTTTTTATTATTGTCACATAGCGGGTTGTTCATTTTGTCTGAGTACCCACCTGAAATATGCTGTGCGGGCATCCAGGGGAGAGGTGAGAAGGTGAGAGGTGGCTTGGGAACAAAACGAAAACCCGACCTCCTGCTCCTCATCATTGTCTTGCCTGGAGCCAAGGGGTGCAGCAGTCGCTGCTAGAGATTGGCTGGAGCCCATCAAGCGGTTGGGGCCATGATTCCGGGAAGTTCTGAGGGCAACAGGCTGTTGTCACTGTGTTTATCCTTCTCCCCAAGAGGACTGCGCCAGGCTGCGATGACCATAAGGAAGTCTCCAGCCCCACATTTGTCATAACTGCCTTTATGTGCTTTGGAACGAAGCAGAGGGGTTTGAATGTGGCAGTGACCCGGTTCTGATGACGGACCTTTCCGTTCTTCTGCCCGCAGGTGGCTTGTTTACGTATGTTTCCGGAGCCAATTTCCTTGGTGAGGTCATTGAATGGACGGGCTATGCCCTGGCCACTTGGTCCCTCCCAGCACTTGCGTTTGCGTTTTTCTCACTCTGTTTCCTAGGGCTGCGAGCCTTCCACCACCACAGGTAAATTTCTCAATTCATCACATAGCTTTGTGCTCCAAGCCGTCTTCCAGCACTCCGAGTCAGGTATAGAAACCTGAGACATGTATTTTTATAAGGTAAGGTTGATACAGAAATCCGGACTGGTAAATTCTGACTTTGAACTTGGAATTCAGCTGGGTGACAGTATCGTAAACACTTTTTTTTTTTTTCCTATGAGTAAAACTAAACCCATGTAGGGAGAGGCACACCCGAGGTGTCTTGGGAAGCCACCTGCCACCTTATAGAAGAAGGCTTCTGGGCAAGGAAGTTAGGAGTTAGTTGGCCTGGGCTCTGTGCCCTCCTACCAGGCTCACCTGCGTGGGCTCTAGGTAAGGGTCCAGAGGTCCAAGAAGTATCTTCCATTTCCATGCTTCAATTCAAATTCACTTCTGCCACATCTCTCAAAGTGTGTCCCATGGGCAGCACTGTCCACAGCTTCACGGATAATCCTGAGGTCCAGCCACGATGCAGTACCGCCAGGGAGAAGCCTAGCCTCTGGTCTAGTGTGGCTACTATCTTTAATTCTGGCTTTGGTGCTAATAGTTCAGGTAATCACAGAGCCCTGGACACTCCAGGATTATTCTCCTGGAATCTGTGTGACACCAGGGCTTATTCTGGCACTCCCCTTTATCCGTGAACCCCACCCTCCATAAAGCCTAGCCAAGGTCATGGCTGGCTTCTTGGGAAGGTAGGGTAAGTGAATGCTTATGTGGTGTGATTGCAGGACTGTCCCCTTACCTGGGGAATGCCAGGAATTGTAGGGGTTTAGAACCTTTCCTCTGTAGGTCTAGCCTAAAGCCTTACTAAATTCCACCTGCCCCCCCAGACCCTGTACCTGCGATGGGGTGGGGACAAAAGCATTAACTAAAAGCATCACTGCAAGGAGAAGAGTAACGCACTAAGTTGCTATCGGGTTTTGCACTTGAACTTCAGATCCTTTCTCTAAAATGGCATTTGTGGCTGGAGAGACACAGAGCGAGGGAGGGATAGCCAAAGGGGGAGCAGCCTTGGAACCAGGACCTGGGGGACCCCTTAAGCTCCTGCATGGGTGTTTTAGTCGGGCTAATGATTAATTTTGTAGTTTTGAAGGTTAAACCAAGAATGGGTTCTTTTCCTCAGAGTGGACTTTATGCAGATGTGTCAGAAATGAATGAAATAGTAGCTGTCCTCATGACGGGCGCCGGCCACCTGCTAGCCTTGGTAGGGACGGGCTGCAGGGCGTCCCCAGCTTGTAAGACAGTCCTCGTTCTCCTCTCTTGAGGCAGAGTCTGTTGCCCACCAGAGGCGGAGAGGGAGAGGGCAGAGAGGGCGTCAGCCAGCAGTCGGAGGGACCGTGGGAAGTGGTCTCAGGTTGGGCCGGTCAGGGGAGGAACAGGAGTTCCACCAGGTCTCCAGCAGGTGCAACAGCAAAATCCAAACTGTGGCCCTGACCTGTGAGGTCAGATTGCTCCATAAGGAAGGCCAGGCATCTTTTCTGTGGGGATAACTGGGCTTTGTGAGAAGCGACTCATCAGACCTCGCTAAGCATAGCATGAGAAACCAGCCACCTCTTGTCACATATTATTACTGTTTGCTGCCCGTGATTTTCACTTGAGAGCTACCAGCTTCAACTAGCTAGTTCAGCCTGGTCACTGAAGGAGAAAGCCATTTCACAACATGTATTAATCTTCCAGGTCTGCCAAAGCAGATGACCACAAACCGAGTGGCTTGAAATGATAGAAATTTATTCACTCACAGTTCTGGAGGCAGAAGTCTGAAATCAAAGTGTATGTTGGAGGTTCTAGGCGAGGATCCTTCCTTGCCTCCTCCTGGCTTCTGTTTGCACCCCCAACCCAGTGTGTTCCATGGTCTACAGCTCCATCCCCAGTCTCTGCCTCCATGTCCACATGGCCTCCTCCCCTGCCTGTCTCTGGTCCCCTTCAGTCACACTGGATTAAGGGCCTTTCCTATTCCAGGATGCCCTTGTCTTACCTTACTTACTAAATCATATCGGCCATGACCCTATTTCCAGGTAAGTCTTCCAGGTTAAGACTTCAAGCATATATTCTGGGGGGACACAATTCAACCCAGAATATGAGGTAACATTTTCTTGGCATTCCCAAGGCCTCATGAGGGGATATTTTCCTGGGAACATTGCCAGTTCTCTAGGATTAATCTTGCTCATGGTCTTTGGGCTCTCTGATTCAACCCAAGTGAATCCATTGAGCAGTTCCTTCCAGCTTTTCCCTTTTTTTATTGTGATAAAATACACATAACATAAAATTTACCATTTTGGCCATTTTCAGTGTACCATTTAGTGGCATTAGGTACATCCATAATGTTGTGCAACCATCACCACCGTCCTCTGGCTATTACTTTTTATTTCCCAACACAAGAAACTTCAACATTTATTTATGGGAGAGGATGCAGGAGGGAGAAGAAAGATGGACAAATGGCCATCTGCACGAGTCAGGCCCTGAGTAACTGTAGCTTGCTTTGTAACAAGGATCTCAGACCCAGCAAACCTCAATGGTTGACCACTGCTTACTATAGTTATTCCTTTCTTGTCTTTTAGGTTCTACCTCAAGATGTTTGAGGACTATCCCAAATCTCGGAAGGCCCTCATTCCATTTATTTTTTGAAGAAACCAGATAAAAAAGGAACTAAAAGCTCCTACATGACTGTTGAACACCATCAAGCTGATGAGCCTGTAACTTTTAAAGTTCCAGTGTCTATCTATACCGGGAGGCCTCTTGTGTTCTGACAGCCGGCCTGGAGATTCTGTGAGGTGGCTATTTCATGTGTCCTGCACCCTCCCGGGGTCTCTCTCCTGATCTCCTGTTGATGCTTCCACAAGGCTCTTCTCCACACAGAGGCATCTGTCTGCTCTTTATCTAGTCCTCCTAGAAAGTGCAAAACTTCCCTATGCCTTTTCTTCTTGGGGTGATCTAAGTACATGTGGCCTAACACCTGCTTTGTGTCAATGTAAGACAGCCCTGTGGCCGGGGAAGTTTTCAGTTGAGGGCAGTGTTTGTAGAATTTATTAAAGGTACATATTTTACGCCCATACAAATGAGCAGATATTGAAATTCTGGAGCTGCATGGACCCCGAGCAAATCTACTCCCAAATGAAAACCCAGTCACACTTTCCTCTCCCTCAGTTAATTATGAAAGATGTGAGATGATGAAGTGGACTTTTAATAGAGGAGCCCTCTCTTCATAATTGCTGAAGGTGCAAGGAGGCATTGACCCCATTTCAAATTTGTGCATTGTCTCCAGCGCCTCTGGCTTCCTGAAGTTTCCAGGATCCCTGTCAGAGATATCCCAGAAAACTAGTGTGGGGTTTATTGAAGGTCAGGTTTCTTGACCACAAAGAGAGAGGCCTGACTCTGGTTGGCGACTGAGATAGTAAAAAAGTGTTTTACAGTAGACACTGCCCACTCCGATATTCTTGGAAACCTGTGGAAATATCCAAATAATGAGAGAGTGTCAAAGAAGGGAAATGACTGAGCAAGATCATAGGTTGCTTGCCTGGACAGGAAGTTTAAAGTGACACGGAAGCATTTCAGAAGTGCTCGGCAACTTTTCTGCTATTTTTTCATGGCAAATCCTCAACATTTCCTAGGGGCAGCCTGAACATCAGTCCTCCAAGTCCCTAAGGGCGCAGGCTGAAAGCCGCCACCAGAGGCCTGTGGCTGGCAGAAAACCTCTTTTGTTTGGCTCAGTCAGACAGGGATTGAACACATAGTTTGACTTTCTTTGTTTTTTTTTTTAACATTAGAAGTTTCCAAAATTTCAAAGTTAGGTCTCTACATTTCAGTTTCCCTTGAAACGTTGGAGGCTGTGGGCCCACGGAACCTGCTAAGAGTGGGGACTGATCAGCTAGTCCGTATTAGAATTTGCAGCCTTGGTGGAGGGGTCACCCTAGCATGGGTCCTCAGACACTGGGCTCTTTAAGGGAGGGGCTGAACACTCAGAATCAGAATATAGGAAAACATTTATCCCCTCAGGTTCAGGTTCGTGGCAAGCGTCGGTCATGTTTAGCAAGCCCTTTTGGGAAATGAACATCAATTTTATCAGGTGAGGTGCTAAGTACAGAAATTCACTGTATAAGAAACAAGACGTTTGAAAGGTCTGAGGATGATATATATAACTGAAAAATACAAACTGTAATCATATAAATGTTTTTCTGGTTTTTTTGTTTATTAAATGCCTCTCAAATCACGGATGTTAAGTAATTTTGTTTGAATTGAAAGATCCCTGGGCTCATGAGGATTTTTATAAGGTGTTGAGTTGTGGAGCTGTGGGGTTTTTGTTGTTGTTGTTTGCATTTCTTTCTTTCTTTTTCTTTCTTTCTTTCTCTTTCTTTCTTTCTTTTTAAAAAAGTATTGCTTCCTTTTTGCTCTTATCTCTTCATTTTGTCAACTTGAAATTAGGGGCTCTGAGTTGAAAACAAAAGGTAAATATATGGTTTCTCAACCACAGCTCAGAACTGCAAACAGGTGTAGGAAAGGTGCTGGAGAATGTGCTAAGGCTAGATGCCATCCCTAATATCTTAGTGACATAAATCTTAAGGTGTAGCTTGGGCTCTGTGAAATAAAAGACTTCCAATTCTCTCCATGACATTGAAAACTGCCTTTATTAAAACCTTTATCTTATTACCATATAAAATATCTGGGCCAGTCCTTGAAATATAGTAAGTGCTCAATGAACGGCAGGTCCTTTTTGCCCAGTAGGTGCAATCTTGGGACAAAACTGCCATTCAGTGATTGCATTTTTTTTTTTTTTTTGCCACAAGAGGGTGCTCTCTAGAATTTTTAGGCCAACCCTGATTTAATAAGGTAATTTACATATTTGGAAATTGAAAAAACCCTATTGTCCTTTCAAGTTCACATGATCGTGAACCTTGCTTTTTAAAAATTTATTTATGTTTTAGTCTGACGTGGGGCTCGAACTCATGACCACGCGATCAAGAGTGCCACACTCTACCAAATGAGCCAGCCAGGTGCCCCTCATGTGGACCTTCTTAATTTAAGCATAGTGTAGAATAAACTTCACATAATCTTAACTCTTCCCTTGATAGCTGAGGTATTCTCAGTGCTCTAAGGCCACTGTTTTCAATCCGTTTTCTCTGTCTGGGCTAGAATATGTATGCAGATTGAGTACAATAAAAGTCTGAAGGGAAGATGTGCTCATCCCTAAACGTATTTCCCTTTTCTCCTAAAACTAGAATGCTACAAAAATATGGCTAATTTAGGTCTCTCTGGAGTGGTTTTTGAAACCAGGGACTAAAATATGATAGTGGCTTCTTACTAAATTTTCTTACTAAAATTTTCTTGGAGGGAATGTTTTCCTACTGACCTTGTAGAAGATGTTGTAGTGTTCTGTTTGTCTTCAGAATTAAAGAGCTGAAGCACATTTAAGACATCCACTAGTCCCACCCCTTCATGTAATAGATGGAGATGCTGAGACCCACAGTGTTGAAATGCCTCCCAGGGTCACATAGCTGGTCAGAACAGCCATCCTCCCTTATCCCTTTAAGGATCAGAAGTCTATCTTCTCAGGGCATAGCAGGCTTTTAGAAGAGAGACCTAGCACAGCCTAGAGATGGGTGTGAATTTAAGGCCTGAACACACTCATTCACTCTGCAGTCATTTATTATTTAAAATATGGAAAATGGTAAGGGGTGGGAGGATATTGTTGAGACATGATTCTTGCCCTTTAAGGGTCGCCATTTAGATTTCTGAAGAACTCATGCAGGAGAAAAATAGCCAGAGATTCAGAAATCTACCAATTGTCATGTCCATTTTGTGGGATCTGTTGCCCTCACTCTGTGGAGAGGATCAGGCTATACCCTATCATGAACCTATTTCATAAAACAAAGGTGTAGTAGAGATCATGCTGTAGAAGAGATGACAGTTGTGTTCAGTCTGAAGAAGCTTCAAGTCACAAGTTCCCTTTACCCCCAAGGCTTATCTCCCAAAGGCGCATCACTGGCTGTCCTGCATTCAAAAAGGAAAAAAAGACCTCTAATGAGTACTTTGCAATTAAATAGTGATTTAGGTGGTCTAACCCTTTCAGGAACAAATAAATAAACCTATGGTTTTACTGCCTTGCAGTTTTTCAATAGCTGCCTTGACTTTTTGTGGTAACCTTATGGTAATCTCACCAAGAATCAAAGGATAAAGCTCTTGGCACGTGAAGGAATGGATTGAAGAGTCATTTCCTTTTTGCCTGGCCTTTGATTCTCTAATAGACTGTGGGCTGAGGTCCAGGCAAAGCAAATAAGCGAGGGTAACAATAAATGTTAAGCAAAACCTTCTAGAAAAGGCTGTTGATTGTTTTATAGCATCTATATTATCCCATGATAAAAGAAAGAGGCATGGTGCCAGATGGTAATGTGGGTGCTTGGATGATTTAATAGCCACTGAGTGGATTTAATTTCTAAGAGATTTGCTCATTCTCTCTGTAAGTCCATTAAACTGTGATCTTAAAAGGTTGCATGTTCTTTGTATTGAGTCTCATTTCTTCCCACCAACCAGAGCTTGGGATTTGGATGAGTGAAATACATTGTTGAAGAAGGTTAAATATGTACTAACCTGTGGTGGTTCCTTTTGTCCTCACCTTCGTGGCTTCAGGGTTTGGCTTTGCTCAGTGTAGGCGGAGGCTAGGTGAGGGTTATCCAAGACCTTCTCCCACATGGCAGGCTGGCTGGGAGCTGGAGGAGAGCAGAGAGAGGAGGGTGGGGAGTTTTGCCGGAGGAGCGGGGTGGAGGCAGGGGAAGGTTGACAATGAAGTCAGGGAAAGGGCCTTGGGAAAGGGGGCCTCTCCTGACAGAGTGAGCTTCCTTCCCTTCCCTGGTCTTGGCCTGCGTAAGTCTGATCCCTTCCTTATCCTCCCAGGGAAAGAATCCCTCTGGGAGAGAGAATAAGCTCTTCTCAGAGCTCCTTTTTCACAAGGAAAGATGCTGAGTTTCTTTAAACACAAGCCACATGGTTGAGCCTCACAATAAAGAGTTTAATTGTAATTCTGTCCACTCACCTCATAAAGACGGTTTTAAGTCTGTGCATCAGTGACACTTGTGAGAAAGAGGTGAAGGAATTGTTCTGAGAAGTGTGTGGCTGCCTCCAAGTTCTGTGAGGCCAGTGGGGAGATGAGAGCCTCCAGAGGAGTAAGCACCCACGGCTTTGCCCTTTTCATGGTCTCTGTTTTCCTTTACTCCTGAGGCCCCAAAGAAAAGGATCCTTCCTTGTACTCTTAATTTCCTTCATCTATTTTACCTGCCCCCAGTAACATCAGTTTGTTCCCTTCTGTTTTTTTTTGCTTTGTCTCTTTTTTTTTTATTTCTTAAATTCCATTCATTGTTTGTGCATAACACCCAGTGCTCCATACAGAACGTGCCCTCTTTAATACCCATCACCAGGCTAACCCATCCTCCCACCCCCCTCCCCTCTAGAACCCTCAGTTTGTTTTTCAGAGTCCATCG
>NC_138378.1:100452948-100472868 GCF_054177405.1 Leptonychotes weddellii
AGCCCTGTGAATTGTGTAAGACTGATGAATCACAGACCTGTACCTCTGAAACAAATAATACATTATATGTTAAAAAAAAAAAAAAAGATGGTAGGAAGGGAAAAATGAAGGGGGGGAATCAGAGGGGGGGCTGAACCATGAGAGACTATGGACTCTGAGAAACAAACTGAGGGTTTTAGAGGGGAGGGGGGTGGGTTAGCCCGGTGATGGGTATTAAGGAAGGCACGTTCTGCATGGAGCACTGGGTGTTATATGCAAACAATGAATCATGGAACACTACATCAAAAACTAATGATGTAATGTATGGTGACTAACATAACATAATAAAATAAAATTAAAAAAAGAAAAAAGAAATTAAGAGAAGAAACAGTTTTATTAAGAGTACACTTAGGATGAAAAAATAAAATGACAAAAAATAATATAATACTTAAATTTTGCTGTATTTCTGCACCTTTAACAAATCATCTTTTCATCCCTCAATATGTTAATCATGGCATGTGGTAATCATAAGGTAACTTCTTAAATACTGCATATATAAATTCTTTAAAAAATCATTTAAAAATTGAGATTATATATATATCATATATAATTTTTATATACATAATTTTAACCACAGATATACAGAATATATATATATATGAACTATACACTATATATATATACATATATATAAACAATTCATGTATATGTCTTTTTTTAGGTAAAGGGGAGAGAAATGATAAATGAACACTTTTTGTTTGCCTTAAATGTTAAGCTTAGGTGTTTGCTACATTCATTCATTCACTAAGTAGGAATAAGTAGGAAGCTAGTACTTCCTGTGCATCATTCTCTTTCCTCTAAAAGCATACAGTCTAGTTGGGAAAGGACAAGCAAACAAAAAGCTGTGAACCAATAATTTCATTGCTTCATTGGGGCTCACATTACGTATGCAGTGTGAGCATATGAAGAGGGACACTTAAGCTGGCTGACTGCATCACAGACGGTGTCATTGATGATATCATACATTTCAAGATAAAATTGAAAGTATGTACAGAAGTTTTCTAGGTGGACAAATTGGGTAAGAGCATTCCAGGCAGAAAGGAAACATGTGTGAAGTCATGAAAATATGATAGAACATCATAACTTCCTAGAATATTTGCCATTTAAAAGAATAGAACAAAATAAATATACTGGCTCCAAAAAAAAAAAAAGAAAAGAAAACGAAAAAAAGAAAAGAAAAAACAAACTACCCTCTCCTCCCATACAGTCTCATATGTAAATCTCTGTACATACCTCTTTCTGAATTTCCCTGTGGTGCTATTTCTCTTCAGCCTAAAGAACTCACTGTAACATTTCTTGTAGAGCAAGTGTGGTGGCAATGAATACCCTTAGTTTTCCACTATTTGAAAATATCTTTATTTTCCTTTCATTCATGGAAGATATTTTTGGGGGATACAAAATGCTTAGTTAACAGGGTTTTTTTCCCCTGTCAGTGCTCTAAAGATATTTCATGGTATGCTGGCCTCCGTGGTTTCTGATGAGAAGTTGTAATCATTCAAATAGTTGTTGAATGTAATGTGCTATTTTCTCAGAAATAATGATTCCATGATTTTCCTTTTATCTTTGAGCATGATGGCCTAGGTCTGATTTTCTTCAAATTTATTCTGTTTGGGATTCATGAAACTATGGAATCTGTAAATTTAACTCATTAACCAATTGGAAGCTTCTGGCTGTTATTTCTTGAGATACTTTTTTCTGTTCTTTTCTCTTTCTCTCCTCCATTTATTATTAATTATTATTATTATTATTATTCCCCATAGTTTTCTCATGTTAGACCTTTTGAAATTGTTCCATATATCCATGAAGCTCTGTTCGTTTGTTTTTTCCTTGTCGTTCGGATCATTTACTTTCTATTGACCCATCTTCAAGTTACTGCCTTCAGAGGAAAGCCACAAAAAAATGGAAGCTTCCCTCTGCAGATTTCAATGCTCCTCCAAATCCTGCCTGCTTTTGCTTTGTCTCCAGAGGGTCAGGCCGTTGATTTCTATTTTGTCCAGATTTTCTAACTCTTACTTTCAGCAAGATCAGGTCCTTCGGTCTTCAGTTCCTCCTACAGTAAGCAGAAACGAAGAGTATTATTTTTCCTTGCAGTCAGCGCAGGTTTAACTCAATCCCCTCCGATTTAGACAATCATATTCGCAGACAGTCCTCAATGAATTAATAATCATAATGACCTAAAGTCTGCAAAAATAACTAAAGAAAGATTAAAAACTATTCAACATAACACAATTATTAGTGAAGAAAAGAACTCATGCATTTACAACATTTTTTATTGATTTACTCCTAGTTAACTAGACAGATCTTTTTGACTTTTGCTCTCTTGGTTTCTTTACCAGTCAAAAAAAGAAAAAAAAAAGCTAGACTGTATTAGCTTGTCCTGAAAAATATTCGACTGTTATATATAATGTTGCTTATGAAAAGGTTGTGTGGTTAAATACATTTGGGATCTGTAGGACCATACAACATTGAATACGGTTCTTTTCTGCAATATTCTTCAAAGACTTTAATATATTAATGTTATGAGTTTCCAAAAAGAGGACAAGATCAATATTACTTATTTTTGCTTTTGTCTCAGGCTTTAAGATGGATCAGCAAGCGAGTGTTACTGATCCTTGATACTTTGTTCTCCATGGATTTTTTCCCCATTGTCTTTTAAATGCTGCAATAAAATATTATTTATCTTGATTACTGAGTTTTTTGGTGACCCCTTGCATTTTGTGCTGGAAGCAATGCCTCCTATGCCTTGCTTACCCCCCTCTGGTCCTGGAGGGCGAGTGTAACCATATTTCCACTAGACAGTCCTGGTCTAGAGAAACTCTCACACATCTAGGTACTTGAGAGGACAGGTCCAAGAAAGCTTGTGGTTGCATTGTTTGCAATCACAAATTTAGAAACAACCTCTATGTTTATCAACAGGATAATTAATAGCTTGTCTCCATGCAATGAAATTCTCAATTATACAGAGTTAAGATAAATTAGTGCTACATACATAACCAAGGAGAAATCTCCAGTACATGCAGAGTATGTTAAGCAGAAATACAGGTTGTAGAATGTTATATGAAGTGTGGTACCAATCACTGAATGTGTTAGAAACACAGAAAAAATAACAAATGTTCTTTATGGATATACATAAATATATGTATGAAAGTATAAAAACTATAAAAGTATCAAAACAGTAAAAGTATAAAAACACAGACATTGGGGCACTGGGTGGCCTAGTCCGCTAAGTGGCTGACTGGATTTCCGCTCAGGTCATGATCCCAGGGTCCTGGGATCAAGCACCGAGGTGGTGCGCTCCACGCTCAGCGAAGTCTGCTTGAAGATTCTCTCTCTCTCTCCCTCTGCCTCTCCTCTCTCTCTCTCTCAAATAAATAAACAAATAAATCAATCCTAAAAGAACCCAACAACAACAAAACAAAACAAAAACCACAAGCATGATACAAGCCAATCACAGAATAACTGCTGTTTCTGGGACTGGGAGGAGGGAAATGAGATTAGGAAAAGCTATATTAGAGACTTCACCTGTGTGATTAATTTGTTTTAAACAAAAGATTGGGAGCAAAATGGCGAATTGTCAGAATTTATTAAGTCTGCCGGTGGGGACATAGATATATCTTGTGTTATTATTCCCCATAGGTTTCTCTATGTTAGAAATAGTTCACCCTAACAAGTAAATGAGAAAAACACATTGTGTGAGAGAGTTTTTAAAAAGACTAAGTTTCAAAGACTTGGTGCCACTTTTGCAATTTAATAAAAGTACCGGGAAGGTTCTATTCACCCCCAGCAGCTGGAAATGCAGCCTGGTGTAATGGCAAAAGCTAAAGCTTTGGAGAGAGATGAAATCCTAACTTGGCTGCTTTTTAGCTGTGTAAACTTGAGTGATGTCATTAAGTTTTTGTTTTCATGTCTGCGAAATAAGGATCACAATATTTGTCTTATGGGGGTTGTGCTGAGGGTCAAAGTGACAACCTGCCAAGTGTCGGGCACAGCTGATATTCTAGAAATTACAGGCTTATGTACCTTGGTGCAGATTTTCATTCTCTTCCTTTATACCTCGAACCTCCTGTGTACCTCCGCTTTTGTCTGTACTTCAAAGCCAAGGGAAGAGGAACTCTGTTCAAATAGGAATAAAACCACAGGCACACCTGACTATGTCCCTGAGAAAAGCAAATGGCTACTAACACAATGAACATATATATTTTCGCAGAATGAAATTTAATGGAAACTTTATTGTACAATGGTGTTAATGCTTGCCCAACTATCTCACAGAGAAGCTATGAAAACAAATTCTGTGATGAGTAAGAAAGCCTTCCCTGAACTCGGATGGATTCTTGTGTCTTCTGCAGTAGTCAATTTGGGGGACTTTTCCTCATTTTGGCAGGTTGGAAGATTGGAAGCTCCCAATCTTTTGTTTAAAACAAATTAATCATACAGTTGAAGTCTCTAATATAACTTTTCCTAATCTCATTTCCCTCCTCCCAGTCCCAGAAACAGCAGTTATTCTGTGATTGGCTTGTATCATGCTTGTGGTTTTTGTTTTGTTTTGTTGTTGTTGGGTTCTTTTAGGATTTATTTATTTATTTATTTGAGAGAGAGAGAGAGGAGAGGCAGAGGGAGAGAGAGAGAGAATCTTCAAGCAGACTTCGCTGAGCGTGGAGCCCACCACCTTGGCGCTCGATCCCAGGACCCTGGGATCATGACCTAAGCGGAAATCCAGTCAGCCACTTAGTGGACTAGAAATCTGTTAGAAATCTGTAGCTTCCTAAAAAACAAAAGAGGTACTTGTTTTCTCTTTATTTTTCTTTGTAATGTTTATAAGTTTTAAGGAAGCCAAAGACCTAGAACCACCTATTTACAAAGAAGAAAGTTTACTGCCTCAGAGACACTCAGGTTGGTTTCAATGACCAACAAATCAAAGTTGTATTGATTGGGACAGGGAAGGGGACTAGGAATTACATAGTACTTTTTGTTCAGATTAAACTAGCCAATTAATCAGAAATATCTTAAGGGTTACCGAGGGAATTCTTGAAAGACAGTTTAGGATGAATGTGGATTTTAGGATGCTTTCCTTTTAATATTTGGCAGAAACCAGAAGATTTGTGGTTACCTTTTCAGGTGGAAGGCAAAGATCACCTGGGCTGTATGATTTGTGAGATCTGGAAGAGCCCACCTAGCTAAAGATGCCCATACCAGCCTTCCACGAAAGCCTACATCTCAGAGAATCATCTAGGAAAAAAGCCACAGTCTGTTAAGATACGTGGTCGCGGTTACTCTTCTCTTCCCCAGGACACGGGCCCCAGCAACCTCCAACCTTCCCACAAATTGACACTGTCCATTTCCTCGTACACAACACAAAAATGTCCACTTTGATGAACCTTTCTGCACCTTCCTACAGGTGTTTGCTCCAGTGGCAAAACCAGATCAACACTCTTGTCTAGTCTTATTAAATGTCATTTTGTAAAGTTATGCTTGCCAGATCGCCTTCCAAAAGTTTCGAGGCGCTTTTGAGAAGCCATATTAATTACCACAGCTATAGTTCTGAAGGATTCAAAATTTCAAATCAAATCATTTGGTATACTATCATGGAATATTACTCAGCCATAAAAGAGTGTAATCTTGCCATTTGCGACAACGTGGATGGACCCAGAGGGTATGATGCTAAGCGAAATAAGTTAGAGAAAAACAAATACCATTTGATTTCACTTATGGGTAGAATCTAAAAAACAAAACAAATCTAAAAACATTGTGGCAGGTTGGAAGTGGAAAACTCATAGCCCCAGGGTCCTCTGAAGCCAAGAGCTGGAACTGCAGAGATACTAGATACTTATTATCAGGATGACCTTAAACCAGTTCCCAATGAATAAAAGCTAGCTGTTAGAATTGAAAATGATCTTCAGTGTGATTGTCTCAAGTGTTCCCCACAGATATGGAAAAATGAGGTAAGATATTCCTAAGGTATGCAGCATTCTGCTTATTGGGGTGCTCCAAGGACAGATAAGATTGCCAGAGTTTCTTCCTTAGTTGGTCAGTCCACACATCCATTTATCCACCAGGACTTTAACCCTTCCATCCAGTGAAAAGGGAAGGCAAACCATTGAGGAGAACCTACTATGTGTCAAGAATTATGTTAGAAATACTTTACATACAGTATTCCATGTAACCAGATTATTATGTGTGAGGTGCTGTACTTAACAGTATGAAGACGAATGTGGCATAGTCTCTGAATCAGAAGTATGAAAGCATAACTGGGGCAATATTATAAGTATACAAATAGCTAATACAAGACACAATGCACAAAAATACAACATTCATAGAAAATGCTACAGGAATCAGAGGAAGAGATGTCAAACAGGGGATGGCATTAGGAAACAAAGAGGGAAGCCTTTGAACTGGTTAGGAGTGATTATGCAAAGTCGGCACCCAGGACAGGGTGAAGAACATACCAGGTGGAGGAAAACAGTGAATAAAAACATGAAAGAAGGAAAGTTCAGGCTGGGAGAGAATTTTCATAAAATCTGAACTGATGAGATTAGAATCATGCACTCATTCCTTTTATGACTTCATTGTGGTCTGGAGAAGATCTTCTATCATCAGTATCCCCATCACTCCAAATCAGTGGGTCTCCTACACTTTAGACACTTCTAGCTCTGATCATACGAAATAACATGCCTAGAACAGAGCAGAAATTGTTCATATTGTGGATTTATTCCTTTCTTACAGTTTGATATTAGGGCCCCTACTTTTCTCCTTGGGTGGAGACTTGGGAGCACATAAAAGTTCTCAGAACCTGGAAAGATTCGGCAACTTAGAGATGACATATTTATAGCAGTGGTCTAGAACCAGCAAGAGGTAGAGTCACACATGGCGGAGCCATCATGATGTCCTACTTCTTCTCTCTTGCAGCTTTGGTTCTCGGTGCCCTCACTCTCCTCCTGTTGTCAGGAGACTGTGTCCCCTTTCCTCTGCCTCCACAAGGACACTGATGCATTGGCATCCCCCCATGATCCTTATCATCAAACTCTTTTTCTCTCCTGTTTTTTCCTTCTCAAAATAAAAACATGATCAAGCCTCTTCCATGAACGTATAAAAACCATCCAACTCTTTACTGATGCTAAATCCTTGCTACTTTTGTCAATCACCCTTCCATCCCTTACAGTCAAGTTCTTGAACGAGTTCATCTGCATTTCCCTTTTCCATTTCCTCTTGTCTAAACCACTATTTAGCCTACTGTGTCTTGGATTCTACCCCATCTCTCCACCAAAATGGCTCTCACAGTGTTAGTTCCCTATTGTGGTATAACAAATTACTTCAATACATAGTTTACAACAACAAATAATTGCTATCTTATAGGAATCAGGACTTTGCAAGTGGCTGGATGGTTCTGGCTCAGGATTTCTCACAAGCTCGCAAGCTGCCAGGAGAGCTATAGTCATCTCAGTAGTCAACCAAGACTGGAGGAGACTTCCCCATTCCCTCACATGGTTGTTGGCAGGCCTTGGTTCTTCCTTGGTTGTTCAGACGCTTCAGTTCTCACCATGTGAGCCTTCTCCATGGGGCTTCTCACAACGTGGAAGCTTGCTTCTGCTAGAGCAAGAAACCAGAGAGTGAGACACAGAGAGAGAATGCACCTAAGAAGGTGCCCCAGTCCTCCATAACCCAAACTTAGAGGTGACACACCATCACCTCCATCACATGTTAGCTGTCACACAGACCGATCCTGGCATGATGTGAGGGGGACCACACAGGGTATGAACAGCAGCGGGTTGGGTCAGTGGGGTTGATCTTTCAGTCTGTCCACCATGCTCCCTACAGGCACCACTGAGGACTTCCTAATGGCCAAATCCTACAGACACTTACCTGTCTTTACCAAGTGTTATGGACTGCATGTTTGTGCCCCGCCCCCCCAACCAATTCCAGGTGCCAAATTCATATGTTGAAGCCCTAATGCCCACTGTGATGGTATTAGGAGGTGGGTCCTTTGTGAGGTGGTTAGGTTATGAAGGCGGAACCCTTATGGTGGGCTAAGAAGAGACATGAAAAAACTTCTCTTTCCCTCCCTCCATCATGTGAAGACATAACCAGGAAGGGGGTCCTCACCAGGAACTCAATGGGCTGCCCTTGTTCTTAAGACTTTCTAGTCTCCAGAACTATGAGAGAAATGTAATGGCTTAAACAACAGAAATTAAGCCACCAGACTATGGCAGTTTTTTTACGGTAGCCCACACTGAATACCAAGTAAAAGATTTTGCCTCAGTGTAGTATTTCACTCCACCTGATCCCTCCCTCCTTAACCTCCCCTCCTCTTTTGATGTTTGTGATTTCCCCCTCTTGGTTTTCCTCCTACTTCTTGGGCTGCTAATTCTCAGTCTTTAGTTTGCCTCCTACATATGGGTATACTCCCCAGGAATATGCCCTCAGGTCCCTGACTGCCTTTCCCAAACCTCATGGTTCTAAGCTGAACTCATTATCCCCTTTTCATACCTTGTCTTCCTGTGGTCACCATGTCAGTGACTGGTCTGGGACCTCACCTGCTCCTCAGCATCAGGGGTCTCAGCAATGTCAGAATGATGGACTTAATTGGAGTTTGCAAACTATGGAGACTCAGGAATATTTTGCTTGTTTAAACTAAATTGTGTCTACAATAAGTGAGAAATTAAAAAAAAAACCCAGATTTAAAAAAAATATTTTATTTATTTATTTGAGAGAGAGAGAGAGAACAAGTGGGGTGAGGGGCAGAGGGAGAAGCAGACACCCCACTGAGTAAGGAGCCCAATGCGGGGCTCGATCCTGAGACTCTGGGATTGTGACCTGAGCCGAAGGTAGATGCTTAACTGACTGAGCCACCCAGGCGCCCCACCCAGATTTTCATATACTCTTGAAACCTGACTTTTTACACGACAACACTAAGTGGGAGCTGAGTGGCAGCTCCCCACTTATTCTAGGCAAGTATCACCCAATCTGCTGTGTGGTTTGCCATGGTCCCCATTGCTGCCTATTGATCTCCAAGACGGTCCCTGGAATGCTTTTCTTTCTTTCTTTCTTTTCTTTCTTTCTTTTCTTTCTTTCTTTCTTTCTTTCTTTCTTTCTTTCTTTCTTTCTTTCTTTCTTTCTTTCTTTCTTTCTTTCTTTCTTTCTTTCTTTCTTTCTTTCCTTCTTTCCTTCTTTCCTTCTTTCTTTTCTTTCCTGCACAGACCTTGTAGTACAGTGTGTTATAGAATTGTCTGGAAACATACTGGTGCTTTTTTTTTAATGTTGCAGAATTATTCTTTCCAGGTGCAAAAATACAGATACTACTGTAATAGTCAGGAAATGTGGGCTTTACATAGTTCCACCTCAACCTCTAAATAAAGGAAAATGAAGTCAAGTTCCCTGTGAGTGAAGACTGGTTCCTTTTAGTAACTGTGGTAGCTCCTTTTTGCCACTGCTGGTGTTAATTGTAAACACATGGCAAATAAGCTGCCTGGTTTGCTTGTATTTACACAGCAGTTAAAAAGAGAACTTAGAGCATATTTGGTCCAAGGACTATGGAAAGAGCTCAATGATCAAGTCACCCAAGTTTGCTCAGTGATTTTTTTCTCTCTTGGTCAGACACATTTATTTCAGTTGGATGGGATATTTCTGCTGAAAGCTCTCCAGGTCATCAGGGTTGATAGGAGGCAGGTGTCACTTTTCTAAAACACAGAATTGTTCCAGTTGGACAGAGTCAAGTCCCTTGGAAGCTGGGCAGTCACCACCTTTCTTGCAGATTCAGCTCCTTCCTGAGCTGTGCCTCCAGGTAAGGGTTGGTACCAGGCTTTGCAAACATTGGGTTTGGTAGCCTCAGCTCCATGTAACTAGGATACCAAGGGCACACACATGAGCCTGAGCAACTGCTTCCTTATAAATGAAACAGAAAATGAGGTTTTTGAAAACTCCAAACAAAAATTTACTATATTATTAAATCAGAGATGAAAAACACGTAGGAACGATTATAAACAAAGAAACCTAGGTAGATGGTTCGTTCAATCCATTTCAGTTCCCTGATAACAATTTGCAACTGTAATCAAGGTTCTGCTCTGCTAAAGCTAGGCCACAGATTACCTTGTCTGCCAGGAGTTTGTTGGTTGGATTTACGACCATATTTTTCCACATATAAAGATCCCTAGAAACCTAATTTTTTCAGGGGTCTTCATCTCCTTACAAAAGTTTATGTACTGCTTCCCACATTTCTTTCATAAAAAGGGGGAGCACATTTTAAAACCGGGTTACTTTTAAAAGGTCTATATATGATATTTTTTCTTTTTCACTATACTAAGCTATATATATATATTTTTAAAGATTTTATTTATTTATTTGACAGAGAGAGATACAGCGAGAGAGGGAACACAAGCAGGGGGAGTGGGAGAGGGAGAAGCAGGCTTCCCGCCGAGCAGGGAGCCTGATGCGGGGCTCGATCCCAGGACTCTGGGATCATGACCTGAGCCGAAGGCAGACGCTTAATGACTGAGCCACCCAGACGCCCCTATACTAAGCTATATTTTATAAATAAAAATATGGCATGAGCTAAATACACTCATATTTCAACACAATAGAGTTTCTCTACAAGCAATGAAATTTAAGTATCCTTTCGAATGAATTCAGTTCCACATTGAATTCCCCTCTCTGAGCCACTATGTTTCTGAGAACTTATTACTTCTGGCAACAGAAGAAACTGGTCACTCTTACAGTAATTCACGCTGGACAGGTAGGGGAATAAAACCTGGTCTCTTCAAGTCAAGTGAAGCCAAATAATTAAGTTGGTCCCAAATGGCACTGTTTGCTGCTTTAACCTCAAAGTCTTACTTCACAGCATTAAAAGGATGGTTCGAGAGTGTCAAAACTTGGCCATTTGCTTCAATTTCCATTTTATTTTGGCAGGATCTCCTTTGGCTGAATGAGTACAAAGTTGACTCTTGATTCAAGAAGAAAATGGGATAAAAGAAGAAGAAAGGGAAAATAAGCACATATTGGGGTAAGGGAGAAGGAAAGGAAACACTTAACTGAGAACTGACTATAACCAGGCATTTTGTATATTTTATCCCATTTATATGTCATAAAACCTTGATAAGCAGGTATTGTATCCGCACTGTGGATGAAAGCTATGAGACCCTGAGAGACTGGTGGGCTACTTCCCAAACCCATGTTCTTTCCATCACTACCTGGGGAATAAGTAAAAGTGAAAAAAACAGGTTTGATGGATTATGACCTGTCCACTTCAGGGATTTATTGGGAAATTGGTGCCAGGGAGGTGTGGGGTTTGAAGGGCTGGGGTGAGGACAACAGGCTGAGACATATCATTTTAAAAGGCTGAGAATCAAATGCGAGCTCCAAAGAGATCTGGCAAACCTCCTAAAGGCTTAGGCTTATGTCTTGATGGTTTGGGAGTGTTTGGAAGGATTTTGTGGTTTCTTGATTTAGCCTGGTGATGGATTTAGCCTGGTGATTTAGTGGGTGATGGAGAAGGTGGTATGTTTTATCCATTGAGGAACAGGAAGTGGACAGGTGCCAGACATGATCTGACTTATGTGTTAAAAGAATGGCTCTGTGGGGTGCCTGGGTGGTGCAGGCGGTTAAGCGTATGACTCTTGGTTTCAGCTCAGGTCGTGATCTCAGAGTGGTGAGATCACGCTCCCTATCAGGCTCTGCGCTCAGCATGGGGTCTGCTTGAGATTCTCTCTCCCTCTCCCTGCCCCTCCCACTTGTATTCTCTTTCTCTCTCTCTCTCAAATAAATAAATAATTCTTTAAAAAAAATAAAAAAGGAAAAGAAAAGAATGGTTCCATTTACTTTGTGGACAACAGAAAATAAGGGCTCAAAGCCAACCAGCCAGGGGTTAGGGTGGTGGCCTAGGTGAGGTAGGGTGGTGGCAAGAACCAGAGTGGTAGGTTGGAGAGAGTGAGGAGTGGTTGGATTTATATTGTCTTTTGAAAGTAGAGCTAATATCTGGCTGATGGATTGGATGTCAGGTGTGAGACAAAGATGCAAAGTCAAGGATAATGCCAAGGTGTTTATTTGGCCTGAGAAATGGACTAAAACTGTGATGGGAGGATATCAATAAAAATATCAGAATCATTTTTTTTTAATTTATTTATTTGAGACAGAGAGAATGAGAGAGAGAGAGCACATGAGAGGGGGGAGGGTCAGAGGCAGAAGCAGGCTCCCTGCCGAGCAGGGAGCCCGATGCGGCACTCGATCCAGGGACTCCAGGATCATGACCTGAGCCGAAGGCAGTCGCTTAACCAACTGAGCCACCCAGGCGCCCAGAATCATTTTTAAAAAGGTAAAAAAAGAATTAAGTCCAGCTTGGCATAAGTGAAAATTTTGGGAAGACAGTTGGATGAAAAGTCTGAAGATACTATATATGAGGTAGATATCTCTGTGGTATCTTGAGCAGCTGGTGTGGTTACTATCCGTTTGCTTGTTTAGTTGACTGAAGCCTTGACTCAGCAGTGGCCTAATTCAATGAAGCTGAGGTGCCATAACTTCCTTGGTATAATGGGGAAGAAGGAATCCAAAGACTTAGGGAGATGAAGGTTGGAATAAATTTTTCAGGTGTGACTCTCTCCCCTTCCACTATGTCCCCAAGAGGAACCAAAGCAGTGAAAAAAAAATGCACTGACAAGTGAGACACCATAATTTTATAATGCTCTGTACTATCTGTCTCTTGCTAGCTGGGGATGAAGGTGGGGATGAAGGTGATAGGTGCCACCAATCCAGTGCACCCCCTCAGAGTGGCTGAGACCAAGCGGCAGCACTTAAGTGCCTGGGAAAACATGGGCCTAGCTCCTGAAATGGTCAATATGGGTGGAACAGCAATCTGAATGTTATGACTCTTTGTGGCTATTTGATCAGTGTCCTTGGGACTGGTAGATGGGCAGGCAACTAAAGCAGCAAATATAGTCAGAAACATTTGAGATCTAGACAATAGGCACTGAACTTGTGGCACCCCCATAGCATAGTGTCCTCTCACCCTGAACGCACTCAAGCCAATTCATTGACCTGGAGCCTCTTGAATGAGGGAGAGACTGAGTCTCCTTGAAGAAGATGCTGGGATGCTGTCACAATTACATAGTATAAACATTCCTCTGTAATTTCCCCCAAATGACCTGCATCCATATATCAGGATGATGGTGAATTGAGGAAAGAGAAATAACAATATCTTTAGGAATTGTAGTCAGTAAATCAGAATTAGTGCTAGTCCCTGGGAACCTGAAATGCATCCATAGTCTTTGAGAGTTAGGGCTTATGGAAGTTGGGTGACAAATGGAGTGTGGGTCTAAATCCTTCTTACAGTGGGCCTAGTAAGTCTGAATTTCCACAGGGTTCTTTCCCAAGTTCCTGAGAGCATGATTGCAATAGACCCACTGGGAACTGGCAAAATCACCGTGTTGGCTCTCTGACTTGTGGCCTGAGGGCTGTTAAGGCAGGAAGATCCAAGCAGAAGCTGCTGGGACTTCCTCTCCTACCAATGCCTGAGTGAACTGCAATAGCTAGAGCTACCACCAAAGACTTGAAAAATGCACGGACCGTGATTCCTTCTACATCCTCACTTAACTTGTCTGTTGGCCAGGCTGGAAGTCAGCAGGGGCTTGGAGAATGACTGTGCATTTTTGCAAACTTAATCAGAGGCGATTCCAACTGTAGCAACAAAATAGCTGGAGTAGGTGTCATGAGAGACTGAGTCTACCTGTTCATCCAACTTATTTATGCTTCAGAATCATTTCTACTCAATTTGGCATGTCCAGTGCTGTAAACTGGAATTCAGAGAGTACCTGACTTGTAATGAGCAACTGTGATTAAATTGTACCTTGGGCTCCATGGTTGGGCATTCAGTCTCAGCCAGGCAGGAGCTGTTTCTCGAAGGAGAATAGACATTTAAAGAGGAGGACATGGCTTTGCTCCAAAACTTTAGGGTCTGTATTCCTACTGAGGCTTGCCAGAGAGTCCATGTAATGTCCTTATCTGCTGCAGACACTGTGAGCATCATGGGATCTTCCGGGTTATAAGGCCCAAGTGGTTGAGCATTTCACTAATTGGACTAATTGCAGAGGCTCTTCTTACTCTCAGCCTGATTCAAATCTGGCAATGCCATGGGTTTGTTGGTAAATGACTCAGGGTAACTGACGCACTTAAATGTGTTATGTGTGTAGCGTGATCTTACATTCCAGTTTGCCCAGGCCAGTTCCAGTCAGTTCTAAAGATAAAATCTCAATCAACACCGAGTCCTTCATGTTTTATTCCCCTGGACAACCACTTTCACTCTTACATTTATTTTTATTCTCCTGGAAAAATAATTTGGCTCTTTTTTTTTCTAGTTTTATTGAGAAAGCATTGACATACATCATTGTATAAGTTTGAGGTGTACAGCATGATGATTTGAGTTACGTAAACAGTGGTCCCCCTTATCCATGGAGGATATGTTCCAAGACCCCCAGTGGATGCCTGAAACTGGGGATAGTACTGACCCCTATATGTGCTATATTGTTTCCTGTACATATATACCTATGATAAAGCTTAATTTATAAATTAGGCAAGTAAGAGATTATAATAATATTATTGTATAGTCATAATAATAATATAATAATAATAGAATAGAACAATTATAACAATATACCATAATAAAAGTTAGGTGAATATGGTCCCTCTCTCTCTCAAAATATCTATTGTACTGTACTTACCCTTCTTCTTGTGTTGATGTGAAATGATAAAATGCCTATGTGAGGAGATGAAATGAGAGGAATGACGTAGGCACCATGACATAAATTTAGGCTACTGTTGACCTTCTCATGGTAAGTCAGGAGGAGGATCATCTGCCTCCAGACCACACAGTTGACCCCGAACAACTGAAACTGGGGGAAGAGGGACCCCTGGACCGAGTACTTACTCTGTTGAGTGCTGAGGACATGAATAAGTCATGGTCTCTCTCACCCCAGCGGAGAGTTTAGTGGAAGAAACAGACACACAAATGCCTGCAGTGGAGAAGAACATGTGTAGTGATGGAGTGTGTACAAAGCTCAGGGACACAGAGGCGGGGGTGAGGGACAGGAAGAGCTTCACTGATGGGGGTCGATGGAGCTGAGTGCTGAGGAGCTCTCTGGAAGATGAGAGTGAAAACTGTAGATAAGGGGGGAGTACCATATCATGAAATGATTACCACAGTAGGCTCAACTAACATCCATCTTCTCATATAGATATAATAAAAATAACAGAAAGAAAAAACGGAAAACAATTTTCTCCCTGTGATGAGAACTCTCAGGATTTATTCTCCTAGCAACTTTTCCTGTGTATCACACAGTGGGGTTAGCTGTAGTCACCATGTGTCACATTACATCCCTAGTGTTTATTTATCTTACGACCAGAAGTGTGTACCTTTTAACCACCTTCCTCCAATTCCTCCTCCCCCTACCCTCCACCTCTGGTAACACAAGTCTACAGAAGTCTGATCTCTTTTTCTATAAGTTTTGTTTTTTGTTTCATTTTTATTCTACACGTAAGTGAGATCATACAGTATTTGTCTTTCTCTATCTGATTTGTTTCACTTAGCATAATGCCTTCAAGTTCCATCCATATTGTCACAAATGATAGGATTTCCTCATTTTTTATGTCTGAATAATATTCCATTGTATCTCTCTCTCTCTCTCTCTTTCTCCTTCTCCTTGTTCTGTTCAACCATTGATGGGCACTTAGGTTTTTTCTATATCTTGGCTATTGTAAATAATGTTGCTATGAGCATGGGGTGGGAGGTTCAGATGTCTTTCCAAGTTAATGTTTTCATTTCCTTTGGTTATATTCCCAGAAGTAGAATTGCTGGGTCATATGGTAGCTCTATTTTTAATTTTTTGAACACCCTCCATACTGTTTTCCATGGTGGCTGCACCAATTTACAATCCCAGCAAATGTGCACAAGGGTTCCCTTTTCTCCACATCCTCACCAGCATCTGTTATCTCTTGTCTTTTTGATAATGGCCATTCTAGGAGGTGTGAGGTGGTATTTCATTGTGGTTTTAATTTGTATTTCCCTGATGATTAGTAATGTTGGGCATCTTTTCATGTACCTGTTGTCCTTTCATATCTCTTCTTTGGAGAAATGATCTATCAGTTCCTTTGCTCATTTTTTAATTGGGTTATTATTATTATTTGCTATTGAGTTGTATGAGTTCTTTATATATTTTGAATATAAACCCCTTATCAGATGTATGATTTACAAATATACTTTCCCATTCCATAGGTTGTCTTTTCACTTTGTTGATGGTTTCTTTTGCTGCGTGGAAGCTTTTTAGTTTGATGAAGTATCATTTGTTTATTTTTTATTTTGTTGCTTATGCTTTTAAGTGTCATATCTAAAAAATTCTTACCAAGACCCATGTCAAGGAGCTTTGTTCCTATGTTTTCTTCTAGAAGTTCTTCATGGTTTCAGGTCTTATATTTAAGTCTTTTTTTTTTTTTTTAAGATTTTATTTATTCATTTGCAAGAGAGACAGAGAGAGAACAAGCAGGGGGAGAGGCAGAGGGAGAGGGAGAAGCAGACTCCCTGCTGAGCGAGGAGCCCGATGCGGGACTCGATCCCAGGACCCTGGGATCATGACCTGAGCCGAAGGCAGACGCTTAACCATCTGAGCCACCCAGGCACCCTATATTTAAGTCTTTAATCCATTTTAACTTAATTTTTGTAATGGTATAAGATAATGGGCCCAGTTTCATTCTTTTACATGTGAATATTCAATTATCCCAGACCATTTATTTTTTTTTATTTTTTATTTTTTTAAAGGTTTTTTATTTATTTATCTGAGAGAGAGAATGGGAGACAGAGAGCATGAGAGGGGGAGGGTCAGAGGGAGAAGCAGACTCCCTGCTGAGCAGGGAGTCCGATGCGGGACTCGATCCCGGGACTCCAGGATCATGACCTGAGCTGAAGGCAGTCGCTTAACCAACTGAGCCACCCAGGCGCCCCAATCCCAGACCATTTATTGAAGAAACTTTTTCTTCCTTTGAGTATTCTTAACTCCCTTGTCAAGTATTACCTGACTGCATAGGCTTAGGTTTCTTTCTGGGCTCTCAATTCTCTTCTCTTTGTCTATTTGTCTATTTTTATGCCAGTACTGTACTGTTTTGATGACTATAGCTTTATAGTAAAAACTTGAAATCAGGAAATGTGATGCCTCCTGCTTTGTTTTTTTCTTTTCTTTTCTTTTCTTTTCTTTTTTCCTTAGGATTTCTTTGGCTATCCAGGGTCTTTCATGGTTTCATGTAAATTTTAGGAGTGTTTTTTTCCACTTCTGTAGAAATGCCATTGGAATCTTGATAGGGATTACATTGAATCTATAGATGGTTTTGGTAGTATTGACATTTTAACAATATTAATTCTTTTAATCCATAAGCATGGAAAACTTCTCCATTTATTTGTATCTTCTTTGATTTCTTTCATTAATGTCTTGTAATTTTTAGAGTAGAAATCTTTCATCTCCTTAGTTAAATTAATTCCTAAGTATTTTATTGTTTTTGATGCTATTGTAAATGGGATTGATTTCTTTATTTGTTTCAGAAAATTTGTTCTTAATGTACAGAAATGCTACTGATTTTTATGTTAATTTTATATCCTCCAACTTTACTGAATTCCTTGATTAGATCTAACAGTTTTTTGTTGTTGTTGTTGTTTTGAGAGAGAGAGACAGAGCATGTGCGCTTGCACATGAGGCAAGGGGAAGGGCAGAAGGAGAGGGAGAGAGAGAGAATCCTAAGCAGGCTCCATGACCAGCATGGAGCCTGTTACGAGGCTCAATCTCATGACCCTGAGATCATGACCTGAGCCAAAATCAAGAGTCAGATGCTTAACCAACTGATCCACCCAGGTGCCCAGATCTAATAGTTTTTTGGTTTAGTCTCTAGGGTTTTCTGTATATAAAATAAATCATGTCATCTGCAAATAGAGGTAATTTTGCTTCTTCCTTTTTAATTCTGATAGTTTTAATTTCTTTTTCATGCCTGATTACTTTAGCTGGATGTTTAGTACTATGTTGAACAGGGGCGATGAGAGTGGGCACCTTTGTCTTGTTACTGATCTTAGAGAAAAAGTTTTCAACATTTCACCAGTGAGTTTGATGATAGCTGTGGACTTGTCATCAATGGCCTTTGTTATGTTGAGATATGTTCCATCTATGCCTAATTTTTAAGTTTTTATCATGAATGGATGTTGACTTTTGACCTTGATTCTTTTACAGAGTTACAATATATTACTCCCTTGGACAAATGCTGTAAACCCTTATAGATCTTTAATATTTACTGGGGAAATATGTCCTCTTTTCATGTATGCTATCAACACCCATTTTAAATAGTCTGTTTGGAAAGTATCTAATTTTTGATGGCAAAATCTAATCCCACCATCCTGATGAGTGTCATGAGGTCTGATCTCCTCTTCCAAGGCCTCTTCCCTTGATGACTTGAAGGAAATTCTCAGAGGATTGATGTGTTAAGGGTGTGGTAGTCAATGCCTTAAGCCGGTAAACACTCACCATCTGCCTTTCTGCAGAGAAAGTTTTGCAAATAAGGGCCCTTTTTTTTTGTTTTTTATTGCAAGTCTGGGGTTTTATATTTCCACATTAGTCTCCACCTGCTATTTCCAGGCAGATGCTTTTCTGAGCTTTGAGCATGAAAAGTCTTGAGTAAAGAATTAAACGTAAGGATCCGACTTACTGGCATTTTTATTGAGACTGCACAATGGGAACATACATTGGCCCCCACTCTATTCTCATTTTCCCCACAGATAAAATGAAGGATGTAGATATGGAGGCCGGAGCAGGGTTACAATGAAAGAAGAGAAGGAAGCTGGGTGTGGTGGGAATTTGTAAGAAGGGAAAGTGACAGAGAAAGGGTGGGGAGACAGAACTGCTGAGACTAAACCTCCTGCTCCTTTTCCACATGCAGAGTCAGGCATTCAAGAGGAAACTGGTTTGGAAGGTAATACACCACCTACATCTGGCAGGAAACCAGACCCAGACTAGGTGGTGTGGGCCTGTTCTACTTGCTGTCCTACCATGGTAAATTGATTGTCCCATCAGTGTGAAACCTAATCTTGCAGCTCTTGTTCTCACTTCCCATTACAGACCATCGGCCTCCTGGGAAGTACCTAGTCCATCTCTGCAGGTGTCTTACTTATCCATTCAGTTACTATGTAGTTTTTACTCTGTCTTCCTCTCCTCTGGTTCCACTCAGGGCTGTGTGAAGAAGCTCAGCCATGGCTTCTTTTATTTTATTTATTTATTTATTTAATGTTATGGTAGTCACAATACAGTACTTCATTAGTTTTTGATGTAGTGTTCCATGATTCATTGTTTGCATATAACACTCACTGCTCATTGCAATATGTGCCCTCCTTAATCCCCATTGCTGGGCTAACCCATCCCTCCACTCCCCTCTCCTCTGAAACCCTCAGTTTGTTTCCTGGAGTCCATAGTCTCTCATGGTTTGTCTCCCCCTAGATTTCCCCCCCTTCATTTTTCCCTTCCTTCTCCTGATGTCCTCCATGCTATTCCTTATAAGTGAAACCATATGATAATTGTCTTCCTCTGCTTGACTTATTTAACTTAGCATAATCCCCTCCAGTTCCATCCATGTCAATGCAAATGGTAGGTATTCATCCTATCTGATGGCTGAATAATATTCCATTGTATATATGAACCACATCTTCCTTTTTAAAAATTTTTTATTGTTATGTTAATCACCATACCTTACACCATTAGTTTTAGATATAGTGTTCCATGATTCATTGTTTGTGCATAACACCCAGTGCTCCATACAGAATGTGCCCTCTTTAATACCCATCACCAGGCTAACCCATCCTCCCACCCCCCTCCCCTCTAGAACCCT
>NC_138378.1:100473368-100502980 GCF_054177405.1 Leptonychotes weddellii
ATTAAGAATTCCTCAAATCAGTGAGGTCATATGATACATGTCTTTCTCTGTTTGACTTATTTCACTCAGCATAATACCCTCCAGTTCCATCCACATCATTGTAAATGGCAAGATCTCATTCCTTTTGATGGCTGCATAATATTCCATTGTATATATATACCACATCTTCTTTATCCATTCATTTGTCAATGGACATCTTGGCTCTTTCCACAGTTTGGCTATTGTGGACATTGCTGCTATAAACATTGGGGTGCACGTACCCCTTCAGAGCCCTACATTTGTATCTTTGGGGTAAATACCCAGTAGTGCAATTGCTGGATTGTATGGTAGCTCTATTTTCAACTTTTTGTGGAACCTCCATGCTGTTTTCCAGAGTGGCTGCACCAGCTTGCATTCCCACCAACAGTGTAGGAGGTGAACCACATCTTCTTTATCCATTCATCTGTCGATGGACATCTTGGCTCCTTCCACAATTTGGCTATTGTTGACATTGCTGCTATAAACAGTGGGGTGCAGGTGACCCTTCATTTCACAACATCTGTATCTTTAGGGTAATTGCTGGGTTGTAGGATAGCTCTATTTTTAACATCTTGAGGAACCTCCATACCATTTTCCAGAATGGCTGTACCAGCTTGCATTCCCAACAGTGTAAGAGGGTTCCTCTTTCTCCACATCTTTGCCAACATTTGTTGTTTCCTGTCTTGTTACTTTTAGCCATTCTGACTGGTGTAAGGTGGTATCTCATTGTGGTTTTGATTTGTATTTCCTTCATGTCAAGTGATGTGGATGGAGCATTTTTTCATGTGTCTGTTGGCCATTTGTATGTCTTCTTGGAGGGAATGTCTGCTCATGTCTTCTGTCCATTTCTTGACTGGTTTATTTGTTTTTTGGGTGTTGAGTTTGATAAGTTCTTTATAGATCTTGGATACCAGCCCTTTACCTGATATGTCATTTGCAAATATCTTCTCCCATTCTGTAAGTTGCCTTTTAGATTTGACTGTTTCCTTTGCTGTGCAGAGGTTTTTATCTTGATGAAATCCCAGTAGTTCATTTTTGCTTTTGTTTCCCTTGCCTTTAGAGACATGTCTTGCAAGAAGTTGCTGCAGCTGAGGTCGAAGAGGTTGCTGCCTGTGTTCTCCTATAGGATTTTGATGGATTCCTGTCTCACATTGAGGTCTTTCATCCATTTTGAGTTTATCTTTGTGTATGGTGTAAGAGAATGGTCCAGTTTCATTCTTCTGCATGTGGCTGTCCAATTTTCCCAGCACCATTTATTGAAGAGACTCTCTTTTTTTTCCATTGGATATTCTTTCCTGCTTTGTCAAAGATTATTTGACCATAGAGTTGAGGGTCCATTTCTGGGGTCTCTATTCTGTTCCACTGATCTATGTGTCTGTTTTTGTGAGAGTACCATGCTGTCCTGATGATCACAGCTTTCTAATAGAGCTTGAAGTCAGGCATTGTGATGCCCCCAGCTTTGGTTTTCTTTTTCAACATTCCTTTGGCTATTCGGGGTCTTTTCTGGTTCCATACAAATTTTAGGATTGTTTGTTCCAGCGCTGTGAAAAATGTTGATGGTATTTTGATAGGGCTTGCATTGAATGTGTAGATTGCTCTGGGTAGCATAGACACTTTAACAATATTTATTCTTCCAATCCATGAGCATGGAATATTTTTCCATCTCTGTGTCTCCCTCAATTTCTTTCATAAGTGTTCTGTACTTTTTAGGCTACAGATCCTTTACCACTTTGGTTAAATTTATTCCGAGGTATCTTATGGTTTTTGGTGCAATTGTAAATGGGATTGATTCCTTAATTTCACTTTCTTCTGTCTCATTGTTAATGTATAGAAATGCCACTGATTTCTGTGCATTGATCCTGTACCTTGCCATGTTGCTGAATTGCTGTATGAGTTCTAGAAATTTTGGGGTGGAGTCTTTTGGGTTTTCCCATAGAGTATCATGTCATCTGTGAAGAGTGAGAGTTTGACTTCTTTGCTGATTTGCATGCCTTTTATTTCTTTTTGTTGTCTGATTGCTGAGGCTAGGACTTCTAGTACTATGTTGAACAGCAGTGGTCATAGTGGACATCCCTGTCGTGTTCCTGACCTTAGGGGAAAAGCTCTCAGTTTTTCCTCATTGAGAATGATATTAGCTGTGGGCTTTTCATAGATGGCTTTTATGATATTGAGGTATGTTCCCTCTATCCCTACACTGTGAAGAGTTTTAGTCAAGAAAGGGTGCTGTATTTTGTCAAATGCTTTTTTCCCCATCAATTGAGAGGATAATATGGTTCTTGTTCTTTCTTTTATTAATATATTGTATCACACTGATTGATTTACAGATGTTGAACCAACCTTGCAGCCCAAGAATAAATCCCAGTTGGTCATGGTGAATAATCCTTTTAATGTACTGTTGGATCCTATTGGCCAGTATTTTGGTGAGAATTTTTGCATCCATGTTCATCAGGAATATTGGTCTGTGATTCTTGTTTTTGATGGGGTCTTTGTCTGGTTTTGGGATCAGGGTAATGCTGGCCTCATCAAATGAGTTTGGAAGCTTTCCTTCCATTTTTTTTTTTTTAAAGATTTTGTTTATTTATTTGACAGAGAGAGAACACAAGCAGGGGGAGTGGGAGAGGGAGAAGCAGGCTTCCTGTGGAGCAGGGAGCCCAATGCAGGGCTCAATCCCAGGACCCTGGGATCATGACCTGAGCCGAAGGCAGATGCTTAACAACTGGGCCACCCAGGCGCCACCCCATTTCTATTTTTTGGAACAGTTTCAGAAGAATAGGTATTAACTCTTTCAATGTTTGGTAGAATTCCCCTGGGAAGCCATCTGGCCCTGGGCTCTTGTTTGTTGGGAGATTTTTGATTACTGCTTCAATTTCCTTGCTGGTTATTGGTCTGTTCAGATTTTCTATTTCTTCCTATTTCAGTTTTGGTAGTTTGTAAGTTTCCAGGAATGTATCCATTTCTTCCAGATTGCCTAATTTGTTGGCATATAATTGCTCATAATATGTTCTTAAAATTGTTTGTATTTCCTTGGTGTTGGTCGTGATCTCTCCTCTTTCATTCACAATTTTATTAATTTGGGTCCTTTCTCTTTTCTTTTTGATAAGTCTGGCTAGGGGTTTATCGATCTTATTAATTCTTTCAAAGAACCAGCTTCTAGTTTCATTGATCTGTTCTACTGTTCTTCTGGTTTCTATTTCATTGATTTCTGCTCTAATCTTTATTATTTCTCTTCTCCTGCTTGGTTTAGGCTTTATTTGCTGTTCTTTCTCCAGCTCCTTTAGGTGTAAGGTTAGCTAATGTATTTGAGATTTTCCTAATTGTTTGAGAAAGGCTTGTATTGCAATGTACTTACCTCCTAGGACCGCCTTTGCTGTATCTCAAAGGTTTTGAACAGTTGTGTTTTCATTCTCATTTGTTTCCATGAATTTTTTAAATTCTTCTTTAATTGCCTGGTTCACCCATTCCCTCTTTAGTAGAATGCTCTTTAACCTCCAAGTGTTTGCATTCCTTCAAAATTTCCTCATGTGATTGAGTTCAAGTTTCAAAGCACTGTGGTCAGAAAATATGCAGGGAAAAATCCCAGTCTTTTGGTATTGGTTGAGACCTGACTTGTGACCCAGTATGTGATCTATTCTGGAGAATGTTCCATGTGCACTTGAGAAGAATGTGTATTCTGTTGTTTTAGGATGGAATGCTCTGCATATATCTGTGAAGTCCATCTGGTCCAGTGTGTCATTCAAAGCCCTGTTTCCTTGATGATTTCTGCTTAGATGATCTGTCCATTGCTGTGAGTGGGGTGTTGAAGTCCCCTACTATTAATGTATTATTATCAATATCAAAATAGTGAAGATGGTAAGTTTTAGGCTTTGTGTATTTTTCCACAATAACAAGAAAAGCTTAGTGAGAAAGATATTGTGCTGTTTGCAAAAGTTTGTAGTTCTTTAAAGCATGGTTTTCAACATGTGCTCCATGAACACACTTGTGAGGAAAAGATTCTGTTGTTCAAATCAGCTAGAGAACCCTCTGTACGTAAAGTACATTAAGCACAGAAGAGTTTCTGACAAGGCCTGCATTGAAAATTATTAAGCTTTGTTTAATCCAGCATTTCACATGTGTATTTGATCCTAAAACACCTTTTCCCAGACACCCCTTAAACACCTGTAGAACTCGTACTCTGCAAAATATCTGTTTGGAAAGTGGTATTTAAATCTTCCTCCGATCTGTATAGGAGTTGTGTCTAGAAAGCAATGGCTGGTTTTCTTCATGGACTTTGGAAGCTCAAATTTTTATAGATATAGCTAATGACCTTTGTGATTAGCAATTAGAGATTAATATGTTATGCTTTGTTAGTTCAATAAAGAGGCCATAAATTAAAAGCTCTCGGTGTGTAGATAGGTCTTCTGACCTCCCTTTTCGAGAACTAGTCATTTGGATTTTGCTGATAACGGAGGCCCCCACTGCCATCCTGGCCCCAGCCACCTAGATTGCAGGCCTATGACTTGCAAATAAAAATCAGACAGTAGTAACTGTCCCCAGATTGGCTCTTTTATTTGCCAGGGGCTTCCCTTTACCCTGACTGATATAAACGGTCTATTAGTCCAACTTGGGTGGAGAGCTAATGTAAGAATGGGTCTTGCTTTCTTAGTTTTTATTTCATGCTTGGATTTTCTCCTGCATCTCCACCCAGGAAAGTTGCAGAAAAAGAAATTATCTTAGGTCCACAAATTGACATTTTGGGCAAATTAAGTCCATCTTCTGGAATTTGTATTTCCCATCTCTAAATTAAAGAGCTTCGGTTAGGTTGCAAAAGTTCTTTCTGGTTTAAAAAACACTTTTTTTTTTTCAGATAAAAGGAGTAATTTTCTTTTTTTTCTCAGTAAATCAACATTTCTGTCTTTATGAAGGTTTTGAAGTCTAGCTAGTTCTTGTTTTATAAGTATCTGCCATTTGCATATAGTGTTTTTCACACTTACAGGACACTTTTCTTAACAGTTCTGTTGTTCTTCTGTTGCTTTTTATTGCCAGGCTTTTGACAGATTGTTCTTAGAAAAGGTGGAAGTTTCAAAACTTCAGCTATTTTGAAAGAGAATAGAACAGTTAAAAAGTGAAACAAACCAGAGTTTTAAAAACACCTATCAATGGCAACATTTAAAGACAACCATTAAAAGAATTGAAATGGAGTGCAAAACTTCCGAACCAGAAAAGAGAAAAGAGAAAGAAATGGAATAAGAAAACAAATAGGCCAAAAACTGATATTAAAAAAAAAAAAAGGAGAAAAAAAATCATACAAAAGAAAGCACAAAGTAAAATGGTGAGAACAAGCCCAAATATTTACATAATTAATAAGATGTAAATGATTTAAATATACTAGCTAAAATAGAATGATTTTCTTTTTTCTTTTTTTTTTTTTAAGATTTTATTTATGTATTTGAGAGAGAGCATGCTCGCACACCCAAGCAGGAGGGAGGGACAGAAGGAGAGGGAGAAGCAGGCTCCCTGCTGGGACTCAATCCCAGGACACTGGGATCATGACCTGAGCCAAAGGCAGACACTTAACAGACTGAGCCACCCGGACGCCCACACTTAGAATGGTTTTGAAACAGTCACACAAAATTCAGCCACGTGCTTTTACAAAAGATAGGCCCCAAACTTAAAGTCACGGGAAGGTTAAAAGTAAAAAGGATAGAAAAATATAAAGCCCACAAAAATCTTACACAAAAGGAGGCTGAAGACAAGATATTAATTTCAAATAAAACAGACTGTAAGACAAAAAGCATCGTCAAGAATAAAGTAGTCTCTGCATAGTATTTAAAAAACTTAAATTACTAGAAAGATCCTTCAACACAGTTTCAAAAACATAAAGCAAGCTCCCTGGAATTCCCAGGAGACATGGGTGAATTCAACATCAGAGTAGACTATTTTGATTAAAAAATTTTTTTCAGTTACTGAGAAGTGAAACAGACAAATATCATTGTCGGGGTTGGAATTCACTGGGAAAGCAAGTCATTTCACTTACAAAATGTAGTGTTAGGCCCTAGTCTAGATTTTGGGTGACAGTGGTGACACACAGGTGTGCTCCCCAATCTCATGACTCAGAGCCCGGGTCCCAGGGCTGTCTGGAGAAGAGAGGCCAGGATGCCCCCTCACCACAGCATGGGACTTGGAGGTAGAGTTCACATATTATGGACTTAGATCCTGTTTGGGTCCTGCCTCTAGCACTTAGGAGCTGTGTGTTTTGGGGGCAGTAATTTAATCTCAATCTACTCATCTATAAAATGGGTGCAATGCCCACTACCAGGTGTAGGTGGATGACACGACACAAAGTATTTTGGCTCTTAGCAAAGTGCTCGGCGTAAGTTCTCAATAATTGGTAACACATATTATTACTTGGTATTTTGCAAAAAGCTTTGAGTCAACAGTTGCTGCTGGACCTGCTGAAAAAGGTTTAATAATACTCTGATAACAGTAAGATGGATGAATCTGTTTTCCCACAAATTCTTGTTTTTCAGTTTTTAGTCTCTTTTGCATATTTGGGGCTCATAGTTGGTGAACCTGAACATTCTGGCTACTTTCAACAGTTCTTTGTGTGCTTAGAATTTCAGAGTCAGGGTAATGCTGATGAGAGAGAAAAAGACAAGCTGGGGGCAAAACTCACTTGACACCCTGCAAACCTCCCACCCCCACTTAAGGTGGGATATATATAATATTCCTCAGGCACTAGTAACTGCCTAAGAACAAAGGCAGGGGAAAAACAAATGGTCAGCTGATAAAGATCACAGTCATGTAGGACATGAAACTCTACTATAGTTTGTAACTGTCTTAATGATTTATAAGAAAAACACAATCTTTTTTTTTTTTAAGATTTTATTTATTTATTTGACAGAGAGAGGGAGAGCACAAGCAGGGGGAGCAGCAGAAGGTGAGGGAGAAGCAGGCTCCCCGCCAAGCAGGGAGCCCGATGGGGGGCCTGATCCCAGGACCCTGAGACCATGACCTGAGCCGAAGGCAGGTGCTTAACCATCTGAGCCACCCAGGCGTCGCAACACAATCTTAATAATAGACCTCCAGGAGCCTATAGACTGAATTTCCTGGAGCCCTAATGTCACCTTCACCTCCATAGGATAGAAAACTCCATCTAATCAGTCACAGGTGCAGCTCTTTCTGCCCACAGGTCCTGTCCCCATGCTATAATAAAAACACCTTTTTGTGCCATAAAATGTCTCAAGAATTCTTTCTGCACCACTGGGTTTGACCATCCTCCATCAATGCAATGTGTCTTACTTTGCCTCCTGGTCAAAATGATCACATTACCCCGGACGTGTCTAGATATTCTAACAAGATATTTGTATAGAAGTCACACTATGAAACTATTAACTCTTTTTTTTTTTTTTTTAAATATTTTACCAGTGACTGTCTGTTTATGAGCTGGCACTTCATTTTAGGAGATCAGCACCAAATGTGGCCAGGATTCAAAACAGAGGTCCTGAGGCATTTTCACCATCTGTCATTCATGTGATACATCAATAAATGTTTACTAAATTCTTCTTAGATGCCACAAACTCTTCTCTGTCAGGCATGGTGGAAAATGCAACTATGAATAAGTCATGATTCCTACTTTGGAGGATCTTACCATTTAGTGGGAGAAATAAGACAGATATGAAAACTAACTTACTTCCCTAAGAACAGGAGCAAGGCCAGGATGTCTACTCTTGCTACTTCTATTTAACATTGTTCTGGAGATAAGAATCCATGTAATAAGGTAAAAATGAAAGAAGAGAAATGAAAGGCATAAATATTGGAGGTGAATAATTAAAATGCTTTATCCTCAGACCAATAAAACATACTAGAACCAGTGAATTTACCAAAGTTATAGGATACAAAAATCAATTGTGTCTCTATATATCAGCAATGAAACATTGGAAAATGGAATTTTAAGAGCATTACCACTTACAATAACGTCAAAAATATAAAATAGGAATAAATTTAACTAAAGACATTCAAGTCCTCTACCATAACAATTATATAGCATTGTGGGGAGAAATTAAAGATCTAAGTAAATGGGGGAGATATGCCATGTACATGATGAGAAGCCTCAACATTGTTAAGATGTGAATTCTCTCCAAATTGTTCTATAGAAATAGAATCCCAAACAAAATTCCAGTAGATTTTTTTTGTAGAAATTGATAAGCTGATTTTAACACTTACATAAAAATAGAAAAGGTTCTTAGAATAGCCAAAGCGATCTTGAAAAAGAACAGTTTTTGCTTCTTAACTTTACAAACTTATAAAACTACAATAATTAAGATAAAGCGGCATGGGCATAATAACAGACTAATAGACAAATAGAATAATATAGAAAGTCCAGAAATAGGCCCACACATGTACGGTCAATGGATTTTTAACAAGTTGTCAAAGGAATTCAATGGGATATGACAGTTTTTACAAAAGGTGCTAAAACAATCAGATTACTGTCTGGAAAAAAATGAACCCCAGCCCTACCTCATAGCATGCACAAAAATTAATTTGATACAGATCATATACAGAAACACAAAAGCTAAAACTAGAAACCTTCTATAAGAAAACAGAATAGTTTTGTTACCTTGGAGTGGGCAAAGTTTTCTTAAATAGAACAAAATTCATTAACCATAAAATAATCAATAAATTATACTGAAACAAAATTTAAAAACTTATCAGGGACGCCTAGGTGACTCAGTTGGTTAAGCATCTGGCTCTTGATTTCAGCTCAGGTCATGATCTCAGGGTCATGAGATTGAGCCCCATGTCAGATTCTCTCTCACTTCAGATTCTCTCTCCCTCTGCCCACAGCCCCCCTCTCCGCTTGCACACACACACGCACACTCTCTCTTAAAAAACAAAATAAAACAAAAAAACTTTGTATCAGAAGATACCATTAAGAAAATGATAGGCAAGCTGCAGACTGGGAAGATGTATTTGAGATGTATGTATACTTCAAGCAGATACTTAAACTCAGAATAGATACAGTATTTCCTCAGCTCAGTAATACAAAGACAAACCCCCCCACTTAAAGGCACTCCACAAAAGAAGAACTATAAATGCCCAGTAAGCATATGAAAAGATGCTCAATATCATTAGTTACCAAGGGAGTGAAAATTAAAGCCACAATAAAGCACTACTTTACACCTACTTAAATGGTTAAAATTAAAGAGACTGACACATCAAATATTGGATAAGATGTAGAGTAGCTATAATTCCTATACGTTGCCAGTGGGGGTGTAAAATATTACATCCACCTTGAAAAACCATCTAGCAGTTTCTTATGAAGTTAAACATATGCCTATTTTGGAATTCTCTCCAGAATTTCTGCTGCTGGTTATTTACCCAAGAGAAATGAAAACAGAATCCACAATAAAGATTTGCACATGAATGTTCAGAGTTGTTTTATTCATGATAGCCCAAAACTGTAAAAAACTAATATTATCAATAGAAGAATGGATAAGTAAATTGTAGTGTAGTCTTACAATGCAATACCATTCAACAATGAAAATGAATAGACAACTGGAGCCCGCAACAGCATGGATGAATCTCAAGAACATTATGCTGAGTGAAAGAAATCACGTACAAATGTATACAAAAGTATATATATATTGTATGACTCCATTTCTAAAACAGACAAAAGTAATCTATTGCAATAGAAATCAGAACTGTGGTTGCCACTTTGGAGGGTAGAGGCTGGGACTTGACTGGAAATGGGCATTAAAGAATTTTCTAGGATGATAGAAGTGATGGGGGGAAGGCGAGTATATTCATTTGTCGAAACTCATTGACCTACAAACTAAGATCTATGCATCCCATGGCATGTGAATTAAAAAGAAAGAAAGGGGGCACCTGGGTGGCGCAGTCAGTTAAGCATCCAACTCTTGATTTCGGCTCAGGTCATGATCTCAGAGTTGTGGGATCGAGGCCTATGCCTGGGTGTGGAGCGTGCTTAAGATTCTCTCTCTCCCTCTGGGCCTCCCCCACCCACCGCCCCCAGCTCATCCATCCGCTCTCTCTCTTAAAAAAAAAAAGAAAAAGAAAGAAAGGACTCTATTGCATGGTAACCACCAGAAATTCCACCAATTCCTAAATCACAAATTCAAACATCCTATATTGGGACTACATTCTTCTTAACCTCATCAAGTTCTCCACCTTGATGCCCCACCACTTTTTCTGATTCCATCAGCTCTTGTTTCTTTACTTCCCTCTATCCAGGATAAAGTCCACAGCCCATTAATATTATGGCTCCCTCGTAGGCAACCTCAACTCTTTTGCCTCTTTTCCTTCTTTGCCATTTACCTGTTGGAGCTCAACCCTGCATAAAGCAAGCTGCTGCTTCTTCCGTGCATGTCTGCATGTAGCTGGGTGTTTCTGGGCAGAAATCCCATCATCGAGTAGACTGATGTGCCTCTAGTTCTGTGATGACAATCTTTTTTTTTTTTTTTTATTCACATGGAGCCCTTAACATAAGTGACTCCATTTTTAAAAAGATTTTATTATTTTTAAAAAAATTTTTATATTTAAAATTCAATTAATTAACATATAATGTATTATTGGTTTCAGAGGTACGGGCCTGTGATTCATCAGTCTTATATAACACCCAGTGCTCATTTCATCACATACCCTCCCCAATGTCCATCCCCAGTTACCCCATCCCTCCACCCCCCTGCCTCCAGCAACCCTCAGTTTGTTTCCTATGATTAAGATGTGATGACCAAGCTTATTCTAAGCTCTTGATTTCCAACCTCACTGCTGAGATAAGCTTACTTTGCTCTCCTCGATGAATATTCTCTAGTTTCTAGCTACACTCACTCTATACTGTGTTCCTCTTAGCTAGACACTGCCTTGTATTATTTTTTTTAAAAAAACCCCAAACAGCATATAATCCATGTCTCCTCACTACCAAATCCAAACACCTGGTGGCATTACCACCCCACTTTCCTTCTCTCCTGTGTCTGGAAGGAAGTGTCCACTTCTCCTCTGCAGAGCCAGGCTCCCCATTGGCACTCTGGATCCCACCCTATTTTTGCCTTATCAGACTATTTGCTCTTTTGTTAGGATTTCTGCCTTCACTCTCTTTAATCCTTCGCTCTCTACTGGATCCATCCAATAAATACTCCAACATTTGTATACCACCCTTGTTTTTCTAATCTCCTCCAGCTATTGGTACAACTCTCACTTCCCTATTTAGCTGCACTTCTACGAGCTACCTGCGTCACCTCCTCACCTCTTATTTTCTTCTTCAGTGTGTTCAATTTTGCTTCTGCTCCCTCCACTCCTTAGAAATCGATCTTGCTAGGTCACTTCATGTTGCCGAAGCCAGCGGTGATTTCTCCTACCCACTTTTACTGGGACTTTCTGCGGCACTCTAGGATATTAACTACCACCTTCTTTCTTGAAATGCTATGCTTCTTCTTGTGGCTGACATCATACTCCTTTGATTTTCCCCTAACTCCCTGGTCTTCTCAGACACCTTTGCCAATACCCCCATACTTCCTCCCCTGCCTGAAATCTAACACTTGAGCTCCTCAGGGAGCAGTCCACGGCCCTCTTCTTCTCCCCTTAAATTCTCATCCCATGCATTCGTATTTTACATGGAATGACCCTTAAATGATCATCTATAGCCCAGATCTTTCTTCTGGTCCCCAGGCTCTTGTATTCAATGACTTATTTGGTGTTTCTAACTTGGATGGCTCACAGAAGTCTCAACATGAATACATCCTAAAGCAAGCAATTGATTTCCCCATTTCCACCTCTCCATCATTCTTCCACATTTGGGTAAACTGCGCTGGGGTAGAACCAGCTCCATCTTTCCTGCTACCTTCTTCTTTTGCCTCCTCCCCCCAACACATATTCTAATTCATCACAAATTGATATGAATTTTATCTCTAAAACATCTTGAAATTTTTACCGACATGTCCATAACCCTGTTCATACCTCTAATCCAAGCCACCACCACCTCTTGTCTGACTCCTGCCTAACCTCCGATTGGTCTTCACCTCTTGCCCCCCATCAATCTGCTCCCCATGTAGCAGCCAGAATGACTAGATAAATGAGTATAGGGTAATGTCTCCCACTCACCCATAGACTGCCCCCTCCACTGAAAACTATCAGTGGTGTATTTCACTTAAAACACAACCTAGGGAGCACCTGGGTGGCTCAGTTGGTTAAGTGTCTGCCTTCGGCTCAGGTCATGATCTCAGGGGTCCTGGGGTCAAGTCCCGTGTCTGGCTCCTTGCTCAGTGGGGAATCTGCTTGTCCCTTTGCCTCTCCCCCTGCTTGTGCGCCCTCTGTCTCTCTCCTCCTTTCTCTCAAATAAATAAAAATCTTAAAAAAACAACTCCCCCCAAAACACAACCTAAAACCCTTCACATGGTCTCAGGGTCCCACATGATGTGGCTTTCCTAGCCAACCTCCCCTTGAAATACTTTTCCACTTATTTACTCTACTGGTTTCCCTCTTCGCATTAGTACCGAGAATAACCAGCCTCTTCCATTTCAGGGAGTTTGTACACGCTGTTCACTCTGCACGGACCATGCTTTCCGCCACACTTTGCCTGGCTACCTCTGAGTCAGTACATTCAGTTCCAACATCACTTCCTTGGTATGGCCTTCTGTCTGTTTTTCTGTCTCTTGACCGCCGAATATTTTCTATTGTAACAGCCCAATTTGTAAATATGTTTTTATTTGTGTGTGTATTCGCTTAATGCCAGTTTTCTCTAAAAATGTTTAATATCCATGAAGGTAGAGACCAGGCCTGTTTTGTTCACCACTGTATCTCGGTAATTACAGTTCCTGACCCATAGTAGATACTCAATAAGTATTTGTTGAATGAATTTATTGTTTAATGTAATATAAATGATGATAATTTTTCCATCCCTGGGCTGGGATCAATTGTCTGTTTTTCTGTAACTATTCTGAATCCCCTAATCCCTAATACAGGGGATGTATCATTCCCTCTGACAAAGTGCTAGTTTATAGCCCTCTGTATTTACATTTACCCTGCTACTAATGATGGATATTACTAATATGCACTAATATTCCATTCTCCTCCACTTGGAGTTACAGGTAAGATTAGATTTTCCAATGTCTTGTGCTCCTCTGTGTGATAAGATTATTACGCATCCCGACCCTTTGGCTTCCTCATCAGCGTCCTCATTGGACCTGTGGTGCCTC
Organism: Leptonychotes weddellii; assembly: GCF_054177405.1. NCBI lineage: Eukaryota > Metazoa > Chordata > Mammalia > Carnivora > Phocidae > Leptonychotes > Leptonychotes weddellii. The sequence goes on from NC_138378.1 coordinate 100,486,577, forward strand.
TCTATTTGAAGGATTCTCTTTCTCTGATATCGGAGATAGGACATGGGACTCCCTTTGGCCTGAGTGGAAGGGAGGGGTACCACTTTGGAGCAGAAACTTTAGAGCCACTGCATCAATCCACAAACTCTCTTCTCCATCGTATCATGAGAATGGCAATTCTCCTGTAGGGGTTGCTCCTTTAGCTTGGGTCCCAGGGCCTTAGGGCCTTTAGCTTAGGGCCCAGGGAGCATGTCACATGAGCAAGAAATAAATTGCCTGTCAACCCCTGAGATTTTGGGGGTTGATTGTGGCTACAGTTTTACCCAACCTAAGCTGCCTGAGAGACTCACTTCCTTAAAGTTAGATGTGGCCAATGTGACAGCTTCAGCCGACAAAATGTGAGCAGAAGTGACATGTATCACTTCCAGCTTGCTCATGTCTCTCCAGGCTTCCGAAGTCATGCCTTCAGGTCCAAATGCAGTGGAGCAATCACACATCAGGAACAAAATGTAAAGAAGATTAGATATTTATGACTTGCTAAAGAGAGAGAAATTGAGATTGCCTGGGAGAAGATCTTTTGCACCTGATTCAAAGGCGCCTTGACTCTCATCCAAACCCTTACTGCTGCCTTTGCCTTTTCTGGGATAGGACCCGACTTACAAGGAAGTCCCGGATGTCAGAGACCACATAATACCATCTCTGGTTCCCCACCAGTGAGGTGAAGGAACTTTGTGTACTTACTGAGGCAGTCTGGCTCAAGGCATGCTCCCAGGAGGAGTCCCTGCTCTCTCCCTGTCTGCTGGTGGTCACTGGTGTGTCTCAGTGTGGGACTCAGGACCTTTTTCCTAGGAAAAATTGATGTCACTGGTTTATTGATAGAGGCCTGTGGCCAGAAGGTTCTTGGGAAAGTGGCTAAGATACCTTATAAAATACTGCCAAGCTCCAGTTTCTACTTCAAGAAACATTTCCTGAATACCTGATCTCTTCCTGGCAATTGACATTATTTCCTTATAACCACCAGGTAGGGGAGATATTATCTCCATTAGGCAGATGGTGACTTTTGTTCAGAGAATGTAAGGATTTTGCCCATGAGTGGAGAGTGTGCATGGAGAGCCTGGGATTTGAACACAAATATTTGAATTCTATTCTCTCTCTCCATCTGTCTCTGCCTTTGTCTCGCCCTCACTGAATGTGAGTGATGCTGCACATACCACTACTATCCTCTTAATAGTTCCTTCTCCAAATCTCATCCTAGAATCTCTTTCCTTGGAAGCTCTCCCTACTGGCCTGGTTTTAAAGGACATTTTTCAATCTCCTGCGAAGAGTTCCTATGTGATAAAAACTAGTTCTTAGAAGTGTAATGGAAAAGACCAAGGGGCAAGCTTTGGGACTCAAAATAGCAAAAACCTTCTCTCCCTAGTCCTGTTGGTTATTCTAGCACGAGCTGTGATGGGATTCACAGAGCTCCCATCCCAGGACAGTCTTCTCAGGGATGCTTCAGATGCCTGAGGTATCACCTAGTGTCCATGTGAGCACACTAAGCTGCTCCAGAGAAGGCCAGCTGTGGGGCCTTTCTCCCCAGAATGCTTCCCAGAACTAATTGTGGTCTTCTCAAGTTGGAGAACGCACCATAATTAGGGGGATATGCTGGGGCAGCTGCAGGCAGCTACAGCTCAGACACTGCTCCCACCTGCTGCCACCATGTCTGTCCTGAAGTTGGTCTGCAGCTCTTAGAGGTGACTAATCGTCAGATGGTGGCTCTGCCAGGTGTTTCAGGGCCTGCCGTCACTTGGGCCTCCAGAAAGTTCCTGGTGGGAATTTGAATGGCCTGTCTGTGTTATGTGAAGCTTTGTTGCTGAAAAGCTTCCAGTCCTCCTCCCCCATGCTTCCTTTCCTCTCCGTGGATGTTTGGTAGGACAGGGCTGGATCTCTAGGTCCTTGCTGAGGGAGAAGGCAGGTACTGGGCATGTGAAAACAGGTGCAAAGTTGGGCTCTTTAATTCAGGCCATGCCAATTACTGCTTCTTGGAGTTGATATCTGCTGCTTATACCCTGGAAAACTGGCCTTGCCAACAGGAGCTGGGCATATCTTCTTCCTTATCCCATTTTACAAAGGCCAGTACAGCATTGTGTCACTTCCTACGCAGAATAAAAGGGAGGAAGGGCTTCCCCGTCCATGTCCATGCAGAACGGGACTTGAGTGTGGGGGCATTTGCTTCCTGAGGGGGCATGGTGGGAACCGGGGAAATCTTCTGGAGGGAAGAGGAGGATGTACTCCCACGGCCAGCAGAGTAGCTACTCCTTTCCAAAAGACAGGTGAGAGGAGATTGTCAGCTTTCCAGGGCTTTTTCTGGAGTGGGAGCAGATGAGCCCATGGTCTGACCCCTTCCTGCCGGAGCTGACCCACCTGGCTTGGTGCAGTTAGGCTGGCATCATGCCACTGGAAACCACGAGGCCACAGGGGTGGGTGGATGTGCCCAGCTCACCCTCCCTCTGCCCAGAGTTGGCTTTCTTTTGAGCAACTTCCTGGATTTCTTACTCACCCTCTGCCAGACCAGTTCTCCCATCTGTCTCTTTCTTAAGCTTACAGTCTTTGTTCACCCATTTCTGGACCACTTCCATCCCTTTAGCAAACATTCCTTCCAAATCCCTTTTGAAATGTTCCTCATGAGAGAGCACTTAGCACTCACTGCTGGTGGCAAAGCGCCAAACCGTGAGTGATTCCCATATGACCTGCAGTTTTCTGGAAAGTCTTGCTTCACTTAAACCAGCCTTTTTGGTGATTGCGGGTTTGGTTATTCCCACCATGTAATTTTCATTGTTGGTGGTTGCCGTCTTGTTTCACGGATGTGGGGGGTTTCCGTCCTAACTCTTCCTTGTTTGTCCAAATCTGTTGCTGACCAGATCTCTGCCCTGGTCAGTTCCCAGGGTCTATACGATCTTCTTGGTCATGAGGACAACATGGGTGCTCGAGTCGTAATCTCAGGATCCAGGAGAGTAGAAGGAGCACTGACACTGACTCTGGAATTAGAGGCCAAGGTTCAAGGTCAAACTGCTGCTCGCTCAATCCCAGGTGAAAACAAAAGTGGGGCTTCATTTGAAGATGAAATTTCTTCGGTTGAACATGGTGCTTATGATATCATATACTTCTGAGGATACCACGAAGTGATGTATAAAAAAGAATCAAAATACTGTACAAACCATAGTGCACAATGACAATCGTGGTGAAAAGGAAGAAAAGAGGAGAAGAGTAATGATACAAATAAGCGTGAGATCAAAATGACTTTCTGTCCTGTATGGGAGGGAAGCAGACTCAGGCAAACTATATGAGCAGCATGGGTGCCTTTCCTTTAGCCCTCCCCAGCTGAGCAGAGGTCACTGAGCGAATATTTACAGACCACTACCATGTGTCCCTAGGGACACGAAAATAAATGAGATCAGATCTCTGTGTTATAGGCCATGACGGAAGTAGGCATCCAATACAATGGAAACAGACGGAAACAATGAATTGTCCTGGGTGTGGTTGTGAGTCTGAGGCTACAGGCCTGGAGGAACTGATTGCATCTCAGCTGAGCTTTATAGGATTCAATCGGGGAAGGAATGGGGAAAGGAAGTTCTAGACTGAGGGTTGACCTGGGCAAAGGCATTGGGTTTTGGTGGTGAATTCAGGGAGCAGAGAGTAGCCTGTTATGGCCAAAAATGGATGGTGTGGATGAGGTGGCTGGAAATGAGGCTGTGAGGTGAGCTGGGCCTATGTGCGTCTTGATAGCGTGTCCCAGGAGCGGAGGGGTGACCATACCGGGGAGTGCAGCTCTCCTTTGGAGGGACAGGCCAGGGGAAATGGTGAGGCTGAGTCTTGGATATGAATTGGGAACCAATTTGGCAGGAACCTGGGTGTGTGGGGGCATGCTGTAAAGGGGAGTGACATAGGCTATGAGTGCTTACTTTCCTTAGGCCCAAAGGACTTCTCAGCTAGTGTGGGGGGACAGAAGCACAAGGAGGTCAGAGCAGGACCCTCGGAGGGGCAGGTCCAGGGCTGGACCACCTCTCACTTGGCCTCAAGTTGGGGCCAAGATGAGCCATTTTTTATCTTTGGTGAGTTCTGCCGTCAGAGTTACCAGGTGGAGTTTGTAGGAGCACCAGACCTTGTCAGCCAGAAACTTCTTGGTACCTCCATCCACCAATGGATCTTTTAAGGGAGTCTCCGGCTGACAACATATTTTGTAATGCTACAAAAACATTGTGAACATTTCAGAGGCTTGCTAAAGAGAGGATGATACAAGGATCGTCCCCAATGGGAAATACTAGCCCAAACAGTTACATATGAAAATGAAATAACATAAATTAGAGCACTTCCATCACCTGATAATATTTTCTTTTCCTTGGCTACACTGATGCTAAGCAAGGAATGGGAGTGTCCTGTAAGCCAGGGACAACTTGCTCAGAGATGGGCGAGGCTCAGAGGACACGAATAAAAAGAGCCATTGTACACTTGGGCAGGCTTTGTCTTTGGAAAGAAGGCTCAAAAAAAAAAAAAAAAAGTCCTAGCATTATCCCAAGAGCCATCAGAGCTGGAAGGGTTGTGGAATTTTACAGATGGGAAGGGGTCTTGCAAAAAATGTCAGGGAGAGGAGCAGATCCTGAGGCTGTCCCCTAAGCCTCTCGTCTCCCACACTGGAACTCTTTCTGTGGTGTCATCTCAACTCAATGCTTGGTTGCCGAAATTCTCTAGACCAGTGGAGGGGGGCCTCTGTCTGTTCATCATAACAAAGACATGGGGAGGCTTGCGAAATTTTGTCTAAGAAAAGATTTTACTTATGTGTGTATATATAATTTATATTTATATATACATAGACTTTTGTATTTATGTATTTTACATATTTATGTATATATATTTGTGTGTGTATGTGTGTGTGTATATATATATATATTTGTGTGTGTGTGTGTGTGCTGGGGGAGGGGACAAGTTGCCAAGCTCCACTCACAGACCCACCAGGGAAGCACTCCTTATTTAGCTCTGGGCCAGGCGTTTCATGCATTTCCTGGAGTTGCTGCTTTGCTGGCACCATAGATGGGACTATTGGGTCTGTATGATTCATTCACAAGATTCTTGTCTCCCCAGTTCCTACTTCCACGTGAGCTTCTGAGAATAATGGTGATGAGAAGATAGAAGTGAAGACTAGGGGACATCGAGTAGAGAGAAAACACTGATAGTGATCAAGACCGCACAAGTGCACATGCCAGGTCACTAAGGACTATGAACTGTTCTGGTCTGGCTACTGAGCTGGACAGAGAGCAGCCAAGAATCACAGAGATAAGACACCTGCTAAGAGGCCAGGGAGCGTCCATGAGGCAACAGTGCTTGCCTTTGTCTGTTGCCCATCTTTGGAATTCTCTCCTAGCCTCCCTCCCTTGGGGTCTTCTGTCTTCCTTCTCATCTGCTTATGTGTAAGTCTATTACTTATAGACTTGGGAGCTTCCTGGAACACGGAGGGAAAGGTTTTAGCCCCCATACGGGACACGTCAGGCCCACAGGTTCTTTTTTTTTTTTTTAAGATTTTATTTATTTATTTGAGAGAGAGAGAGAGAGGGAGAGAGTAGCAGAGGGAGAAGCAGACTCCCTGCTGAGCAGGGAGCCCGACGTGGGGCTCAGTCCCAGGACCTGAGCTGACTGAGCCACCCCAGGCGCCCCAGGCCCCCAGGTTCTTAAGTCTGTCAATACCTCTGGCTCTCCAGAGAGAAAAGGGGCCAGATCCACCTGCTGGGTAGGCCCTGCAGGAGCGCTCGTGCCTTCACCCTTCTCTGCATGGCCCGGGCCTGGGGTGCTGCGGGGACCAGTGGCAGAAATGCACAAGTTCCATTTCATCTGCTCCTCCTGGCCGAGTGAGGCTGGGACCTGGGCCCTTTTCTAGGTCCCCAGGGAGTTCCGAGTGTCAGATGGGTGACAGCTGAGATCGGATTCACTTCCCACAGTCTGGGTCTTCTCTCTCCCTATAACTTCGTTACATTCTACATTTTATTTGGGATCACAGGATTTCCCAGGATGGTTGTAGTCAGATACCTGATTTCTGTGTGCTGGCTGAGCTCGGTCCTCACAGCACTTCATACGGCCCTCGGGGGTGAAAACAGTTGTAAAGCCTCTCTCTGTGTTTGTTCAGAAGACAGGCCTGAAGGGCTGGTGCCTGCCTCAGCCCCAGGGACGCCGGACTCACTGCTTCATCCTCGGCTGCCCCCACGCTGGTTCTCTCACTGCTGGTTCTTCCAGCAGTGAAAGGGCTACTTTGTCAAGGAAGCAGTTTCTCCCTTGCCTCTGAGCCCTGGAAAGGGTACAAGAACCATTCTGGGGAGGTGTCACAAGGAAAGCCTCGTCTCTGCTCTCTATTGCTGTCAGAAGATTCTAGACTCAGAGGAACTTGGTTCAAATCCTGGTTCCCCCTTACCAGACATGTGGGTTATTGACCCCCTCTGGGCCCAGACAGCTTCCTCACATAGAAAACGAGAAATTGTATCTATGTCAGAGGGGTGTTATGGAAAGTACGTGAGATCCATATAGAACGACTAGCCTAGGACCTGACACATATTTGCATCCTTGTAAATCTTTGTCCTCTTCAAAATGTCTCTCCCTGTGGAAGTGATTTAGCCTTGGCCAGTAGACTAGCCTCAGGACTGGGGGCCTCCCATTGCAGCATTTATAGCAGGAGCCCTATATTCTCCTAAACGAGCTTTAAGTTGTTAAATCAGTAAGGAGAGGTGATGTCTTAATTTCCCCAATTGTCACAAAGTGCACGAAAACAAAGCTACCAGTATAAGCAGACCCTGAAGTCCCTTAGGGAGAAGTGGTCAGTGTGCTGTGATATGGATGCCGCCGTCTAGCTCATGAGATTCAAACCCAGGGCTTCAGAAAAACGGCAAATGTTAGGTCCCGAAACTTGGGGATTACCCGTGGGTGGCTAAAATCACAAATGTTAATCCTCCAGTGCAATGATCAGCTAGCCTTTGTGGCTCCAGAGAGAAGGGTAGGCGGCTTCCAGAAGTGTGATGCAGGAAAGGAAGGTGCCATCAGCAGAGGACAGCCTCGTCCAGGCAGGAACCTGACCGCAGTGAGGGACGCCTCCATGCAGAAGGTCAGTCCAGTTTCCACATCCTCTCCCTGAGCATCGGGAACCTGAATCTTTAGAGAACAAGCCTAAGGTGGCTAGCTTGCCTTCTGCCCCTGATTACTTTGGGGACTATGTTCCCTTTTTGAGTTGCATGCTTCAGGATATTAACAGCGGTTTAATCAGCACTTTTTTTTTCTTCAGAAGAGAAGGAGTTCTTTCCTTTTTAAAAGAGAAAGCAAATAAAAGCATTAGCAACACTGTGTTCCTGGGGAGCGTGCTGGTTCAAGGACAAATTTAGAATGGGAACAGCAGGTGATCTCCCCCCGTGGATGCCTGCACCCTAAGTTGACTTTCCAGAGACTACTGTAATAAAACTGGGGCGGGGGCAGCCCCGGGAGGGCTGAAGGAAGCTCTCAAGTTTTCATGTGATAACTACTTTGAAGATATCAATATATAAGTCTGAATTGTGCATCTCTGCCATGGGAAGTGGTGCTATTTAGGAGGGAAGGTAAGTTGTGGGTCTGCAATGCTGGCTCAGGGGGTCCTGGGTTATCTATAAGGTACAATAAAGTGCCCTTTAAGCCCCTCTGACCCTAAAGTTAATCAATGCCCAGTACACTGCCTGGGTTATGGCAGAGTCCCATTAAAACTGATAAATGAATGGATACGTGACCACTGCCCAGTGTAGAAGTTGCTCTGAAGCCTATCCTTTGAAAACAGAGTGTGGGGATGGGGACACTTAAGGCTAAGGAGCCCATGATCCTCGGTGACATCATTTGCACGTGGAGCTTTGCAAGTGGACCAAGCCATGCTTTCTTGCCTTTAATTAAAACCAGGTTCTGGTCTTGCTGTCATTCACTCATTTGTTCTTCATTCATCATTCAAAAAGTATTTTTTGAATAAATACTGTGTTTTGCACTGAAAAAAAAAAAAACAACCGATAAACATCTCTGCCCTTGGGGAACTTATTGTATTAGTGAATGTAAGACTAGGTGCTGTAATAGACAACCCCAGAAACCTCAGTGGGTAAGCACAATATAAATTTATTTCTTGTTCCTATCAAGTCACATAGACAATGTGGGGGCCTAGGGCAGGCTGCCCCAAAATGTACCACTTTGGCATTTTGATTATTTTGAATTAAAATTATTTAAGAAACTAGTACCAGAAGAATATCCTGACTGCACCCCTGACCTTGGTCTTTGACTTCAGCAAGGAAATAAATCATCCCTGTGAAAGGTACCCTCCCTGTACCAACCCAGAGGTACAGAGACATCTTTGTCACCAGAGATAGAGAATTCCAGGCAAAGAAGGGTGTATAAATGAGCCTGGCTACTTTTACCAGTTAACTCCCCCAGTCCAAATTCTGTTTAGAATTCCTGACCAGCTGAAGCTCTTGAACATAAGTTTTCTTTGTCTTGTCAATTCCTCACAGATTTATGTTTCTTTGTCTAAAAAATATAAAAACTGCCTGACTTGGTCATTTCTTTGGGTCTCAGTTTTGTTATTGGGCCTCTGTGTGCACGTAATTAAATTTTGTTTTTCTTTTTCTCCTGTTTATCTGTCTCTTGCCAATTTAATTCTTAGACCATCTAGAAGCACTTTGAAGGGTAGGGGAAAAAAATCTTCTTTCCCCAGTAGCTACAGGGTGGGGGAAGGGAGCCCCACTTAGATCACTGTGTTTTTTTAAGCACTTGGGCTGACTGGAAGCTCTGACATCTTCAATGTGTGGCTTCCAAGGTCACCCTGGGCGTTGACATTAGTGATCAGACAGTGGGAGAGAGAGAACGGGAGCCTGGATATTATGAACCTCACATTCACTACATTATATTCATCAGAACTCGGTCAGAGGACTTCCTCACCTATAAGAAAGTGGGAAATGATGCTCTTGGCTGGGCAGTGACCTCTCTTCTCCAACTCTTCATTGGAGAAGGAGGGCATGGATATTTGGTGAAAGGGTAGACATGTCTGCCATACTTACATTCTACTGGAGAGAGAATGGGTGCAGCAATAAACATGGTAAGGGAGTACATTGTATAGTATTTCAGATGAAAATATGAAAAAAGTCAGGTGAGAGGCAGAGGGGGTACAAATTGTGAAAATAATTTTCCTCAGTGGCTACTCATTGGGCCATACTGTCTACAGAGCACATGTGAGTTGATCCTTTGCATGAACCAGAAGTAAGGACTCTCCTTCCTGAATTGTGCCGGAGCACCTTGGATTACAAAGAGAGACCTGATTTTGTGTCCAGACTGGCACATGTTGTCATCACCACAAATGTCTTCGGGGTTACAGAGTTTACTGAGTACAAAAAGACATTCTCCAAAAGCATACTAGATGCAGACAGATAAAGTGAGTTTAAATTGCTTCTGGGCTTTTTCTATTCCTTGAACTCTTGTGTACCTGCAGTAACTGAACCAGGCTGAAAATCAGATGCTTTTAAAAGTTTTGTCTCTGTGTCTCTTTTTCAATAATACCAGCTTCTTGGTTCTAGAATAATCCACTTCCCAGATGTATATAGAATATCAAGGGTTGATTTCCTCCATAGTAATAAAGGATTACTTGTTGCTGAGGAATACTAGTTGGTTACCTAATATCAGCGATAGAAGGTTAGTTGGAAAGGAGCTGGTGGAGGAATTAAATGTTGCTAATAATGGAAGAAAGTTTTGTATTTGATGAGAGTCGGGGTATTATGCTAAGTGAACAAAGTCGGATTGAAAAAGACAAATACCATATGATTTCACTTGTATGGGGAACCTAAAAAACAAAAGAAATGAATAAATAAACAAGAATCAGAATCAGACCTAAAAATACAGAGAACTGACGGTTGCCAGAGGGGAGGGTGGTAGGGGGATGGGCAAAATGGGTGAAGGGGAGTGGGAGACACAGGTTTCTAGTTATGGAATGAATAAGTCATGGGGATGAAGGGGACAGCACAGGGAACAGAGTCAATGATATTGTAATAGCACTGTATGGTGACAGATGGAAGCTATACTTGTGATGAGCACAGCATAATGTTTAGAGCTGTTGAATCACTATGCTGTACCCCTGAAACCAATGTAATATTCTGTGTCAGCTATACTAAAAAAAAAATCTAATGAATCAAGAAAAAAAGTCAGGCGCTTAGACATTTCTGAAAATTCAACCCTTTCCTTGCGCTGTGGGCTCAATCCAGTAAGTGTTTACTGATCCTTCTTGCAGACCCAGCGCTACGCTAGGTACCAGCCATTTAGCAGTAGGCACACTTGTGCTCTTGATTCCAGGGCTCGGCATCCAGCTACGGAAGAAAGACACTTCCCCAACCAGAGGCTGGATGTTAGCTGGACTGAGAAGGGCCGCGAATGCCATGCTGACGATCCTGGGTCTATGCTCCACAGTTAGTGAAGAACCATCAAAGAGATGATTTCCCTGCTGGGGAGTGGGTAGGAGGCTGGTGTGCCGAGACTGTTGGCAAGTCAACCTCTTTGACCCTCATTTTCTTTGTCTAGAAAGGGAAGATAATAATGACTTCCCTGGCCATCTCGCAGGGCTGCTATAAGGATCAAATGAAATTATATTATGCTCTTCAGATGCCAAGAACTCTGACCAGGGCTGGGTAATAATCTAGATGTCTGGGAGAACGAGGGAAGATAGGTGCCACTGTGCAGTGATGCTCTGAGAACACAGCAAAATCTTCTATCCAGCATGGGCCTTTGAAGGAGGAAAACCAGGCTTCGTAAAAAAACAAACACGAAAACAAACTTAGTAGGAAAAAACAAAACCCAACAAAAAATGAGTAATGCAATATTTTGAAAGAAAAGTGATTTTTTTTTTCTTCTTTTCCGGTGAAGGTTGTTTTAAGTAAAGAAAACGAACAAAAAATGCCGTAGGGTACAGGTAAAAATGCAGATTCAGACGTAAAGCAAGGGAATGAGCCCGGCAGAGAGCAGCACCAGGTTGGTTCAGAGCTAGCAGGAGACTTCTGTAGGCAGCTGGACCTCCCCAGACCTGCCAGGACCTCCCCAGACCTGCCAACACCTGCCCGGACCTCCCCAACATGCCCGGACCTCCCCAGACCTGCCCGGACCTCCCCAGACCTGCCAGGACCTCCCCAGACCTGCCAGCACCTGCCCGGACCTCCCCAGACTTGCCCGGACCTCCCCAGACCTGCCAGCACCTGCCCGGACCTCCCTGGACCTCCCCAGACCTGCCAGGACCTCCCCAGACCTGCCCGGACCTCCCTGGACCTCCCCAGACCTGCGCGGACCTCCCCAGACCTGCCAGGACTTCCCCAGACCTGCCAGCACCTGCCCGGACCTCCCTGGACCTCCCCAGACCTGCCAGGACTCCCCAGACCTGCCAGCACCTGCCTGGACCTCCCCAGACCTGCGCGGACCTCCCCAGACCTGCCAGGACCTCCCCAGACCTGCCAGCACCTGCCCGGACCTCCCCGGACCTGCCAGGACCTCCCCAGACCTGCCAGCACCTGCCTGGACCTCCCCAGACCTGACAGGATGTCCCCAGACCTGCCAGGACCTGCCGGGACCTGCCAGGACATGCACTGCGGGCCAGAGCACCTGCTCCAAAGCAGGGAAGCCTGGACAGCTGTCGCCTGGCCCTGACCAGGCCTCCGGAGAACATTCCAAAAGTTCTCCTGAATTGTTCTTCTGATGTAGTTTTGGAATACAGGTGAGGTTCGGTGGGGTGAGGTCTGGAGCCGACAACCAAGAAAGAATTCTTGGGACATCTTTAGTACAAAATGGTGGTTTTATTAAAGCATGGGGACAGGACCCTTGGGCAGAAAGAGCTCTGCTGCCCCGGGATTAAGGGGTGACTGATTGGGATACCGGAGGCCTTGCCATTGCCAAGTTCAGGTTGTTTTTCCCTCTAGCAAGGCTTTAACTTTAAGACAGTTGGGAGCTTCCAGGAAGAATGTCACACATATCCCACCCAGGAGTGTGGTGGTGGGTGGGCGGGGAAGGGGGAGGTTGCAGGGTGTCAGCTTGTGCTTTGTCCTCAGCTAGCCTTCTGCTCCCTCATCACTTCCTGCTGGGAATCCTTGGCCCCAAGGGAGCTCGCTGTCAAGAAATCAGGACTCTGTCCTTTTCATTCTTAACTCTTGATTTCCTGCAATTGTTCCAGGAGGGAAGAAGCTTCTGTCTGGGAGGCCTCAGGGCTTATCTGGCTTTTCTGCGGCTTTGAGACCTCACGCCAATACAGTGCCTATTATAAACCAAGGCATTCCTTAGGAAAAATAGGGTAAGTTAATGTAAGTTAGAGTTGCTCTAGCTCCAAACCCCGAAATCCCGTTAATTCAGCCCAAATTTGAGAATTCATCTCAATATTGAAAGCATAAGCAGGAGGTCTTCAGCTTGGGGGAAAAATGCTTATTTTAGACTGTTCTTCTAATTTGTAACATTTTGAAAAATTACAGGGAAGGCAATGGTCACCGATATTTTGCCAAATAATGAATAATCTTACAAAGTCAGCATTTTGCCAAATCTCAGTATTACACAAATAAACTAGTTACCATAGTTACCACAGAAATAATATCTGAACAACAGAAGCCCTTATTAAATATTTATTTCACTTCTGTTTTTTTTTAATGCTCCACAATAACAGAGAGGAATTTCACCTCCAGATTAAGAGAAAGAGGCTGAAGTTTGGATATCTCTTCCCTCCTTACCAGGCAGGATTCTTACAAAGAAGGCAGGCACCCCCATTTCGTATGTGAGATTGAAGCCAAGAGAGTGATTTTTGCCAAAGGTCTCACAGAAGTGCTAGAGCTACTATTTAAGCCAAACTATCGAACCCCCAACCCCAAGCTCTTTCCTCAGTCCTTCCTCTTGATCTTGAGAGTTTCCTGGAACTTTGGCCAGAGCCGAGCCAAGAGAAGGTAGAGGGCTTGCAAAGCTGGGTGGGTCAGTGGACAGAGGAAAACCTCCCAACCACGGAGAAGTTAGTGTGGTCAGCGAGGACTGAGCTGTTATGAAACACTGCCCAGAATCAGCCCCTCTGCTTCTCCCCACCTCTTTCTTTCTTCTTCTTTTTAGAGTGGGGTTTCTCAATCTTGGCTCTCTTGACATCTTAAGACCAAATAATTCTTTGTTGTGGGGGGCTGTCCTGTGTATTGTGGGGTGTTTAGTAGCAAAGACACCAGGAGCGTCTCTCGGTGAAACGCATCGACACGGGGATGTCTCCTCTACTCAGTCCCCCAGTTAAGAACCATTGTTTTATGGTGACCAACCATCCCAGTTTGCCCTAGACTGAGAGATTGGTCACAGTTTCCGTTCTTCAAGCACGATAGTTGGGACCAAACAGGGATGCTTGGTCACCCTACAAGTGAGATCTCATCTCCTGCTTAAATAAAGTGTGTGGAAGGAGAGGGCATTGTGTTGATAATGTCCTGGCAGGCTGCAGTTTCCCTAGGCTGCTGCTACCCTCTGAGTACATCCGCCGAAGGCTCCTCTCGTCCCCCATGTAGCCTGCAAGGGGCACAGGGGAGTGACCCACTACAGAGAGGCTGGCTGTTCCAGGACTACAGGAGACCGGAGGGAATGCTGGTGCGGGTGTGCATGTGTGTGCGAGCAGGGAGGCACAGTTGGGTGCTGACCACAGAGAGCTCATTGGCACTGCCCAGGTGGGCCATGTGCTTGTGCTCGCCAGAAGGTAATGGATACCGGAGGGGGAAGGTTTGCAGCTCTGTGTCAACTTGGCCCAGGTCCTGTAAGGTGTGGGTTTTTTAATTTATTTGATATTTTGAAATATCCTTAATGAGTTACTCTGATCACTTATCAGGGGCCTTTTCCTGGGAGAAACAAGCAAAAGAAGAACCTCAGAAATGGTTTGTTAACAGGATAATTTTTGTTGTGCTGCTGAGAATACACTTGCAACAGTAATGAAGATTTTGGTTCTTGGCAACCTCACAACATACTCCTAAAACACATCATTCGTCTCTCTGCCTTCTGCTCTTGGTGCCATTCGTAGGCCCATTCACAGGAAGAAAACGACTGAGTTCTGAAGACGACACGGCCAAGGTCAGATGCCAGGTTTGGGTTCTGGGTCACTGGGCTCCATGGCTCGTGACCACTGTCTTCCTCCGGGCTGTGCAAGAATGAGTCCTCTGTGTAAGTGCTGAGTCCAGGCTGCTGTAAACCTGAGTGGTAAAATGACCAGTGTAGAGGGGGAAGGTGTGACTCATTTCTGGAACCGCGGCTCTGACCGCGGCCCTTCCTCCTTCTCTGCTGGCCACAGGGGGGCCTGAGGCAGGTTCTGGGAGGTGGTGCTTAAGACACCTGGCCACAGGGCCCTCCCCTGGCTGATATCTGCATGTGCCTTCCTCTGTGCTCTTTGACACAGCTCTTGAGGGTGTGGTTTCCTGGCTAAAATTGTTTGCGTTTTCCTCGGTTATGTAAACTGGTGGCTTTTGCCAGGAACTCCCTGTGCCCTGGAGCTCTGGGCGGCTTTTTTCCTATTGGCCGGCCAAGTTTCGTTTTCTTGGGAGGTGTATTTTTTCAAGCTGCTGAGCATCGATACATGTCAGTGTCTTTTGGGAGTGAGGTACCTGGAGTTCAGGGACCCAACTGGTAACAATGACAGCAGATGAGTTGGTTTTCTTTGTGAATGGCAAAAAGGTAAGAAGGACCCGGCCTTCCATCTGACTTCTCTGCTGCCCCCCCCGCCCTCCCGCCCACCCCCCCCCCCGGGGGGGCAGATGTTTGTCCTTTGGAAAAGGCAGTTCTAGTCTTTCTCTTTCATCTCCTCTCTCACTCATTCCGCACCCCCTCTCTCGCCAAAGTGTTGCTGCATTTTGGGTAACACTAGGACAAGAAAACCTTTTCAGAGCTGGAAGACAGGCAAGACGCTCCAGGGGCAAAGGAGTGCAGGAGAGGCGAGCGAGAAGAGAGGCTTGAGTCCCCACCCAGGGCACAGCGGCTGAGACACTGGCCCAAAGCTAGAATGGGGCACAGGGTCCTCGGTGAGACCGGAGGTCACCCACCACGCCTCCATCTCTGTGTTTAATCCAGTATGTCCTCCGGCTTTTGTTGTTTTCTTTGCTGAGAGAAGGAACAGGAACTTGTTTTCTTGCTAATACCAGGGTATAAGATAGACATAGCATTTGATTCTGGTATTTCATGCTTAATGTGACAGCTAACTTGTGTGAGGACATTTACTAACATCTTGTGGCAAGCCACAATTTTTTTTCATAAGGGGCATGTTTCTCCCCTTCCTCTCACTTAGTACTGCATGTAAATATTTCAAGTCTCTTACTTTGATAAAAATTGTCCACTTGGATGAACTTTATTGGTGTGCAGGGACATGGGGGGGTGGGGGGGCAGAGGGGGACTTCAGACATGGGTACCAGTACTCCAGGCCCTGCAAGGGTGTGAATCTTTGCAAATTTCACTGCAGGTGCAGGGAGGGAGGATGCAAGCACATTGCATTGTCCCCATACCCCTCCCTCCACCACTGCTGAGGTGCCCCAGTCAGCTCTAGCTCCCCGGTCAGGAATGAAAGGGACAGGAGAAGGATAGTCATAGTTGTACCTTGTAAATGGCCATATGGACAGCGTGAGCAATGATTGTGCCCAAGGGGCCCCCAAAGAAGGGTCGTTTTATTTGTTTTGTTCTATTGGCACTTTTGCATTGAGAAATTGGGTGACGTCTGAGGTAATTTTCAAGAACTAAAATGCACTTCGTGGGGCATCTCGTGCTTAAATTGTCAGGATGTGTCTGGTGACTAGCAGGGGAGTTCCATGAGCCATGGCGACATTAGTGCTCTGAAGACCTTTGGGTTCATTGTGAGGGGTGCCACCGGGAGGCTCTGAGGGTGTGGTCAGCCATGTTCTTCCAGGTTCCGAGTGTCTCTCCATGCCAATCTATTTTCAGGACTGGCATCTGGCAGCAAACCAAGAGGTAGGGTACAGCTTCCATGTTGACGGTTGTGAAACTTGCACCCAGCATTTCCAACAACTTTGTTGCATTCAGCGATTGCTTGGAGAGATTCAACTAACAGCTGAGTTGACTTTCTAGAAGTGTTATTTACACAAAGCATCTTCAGTGGAATTTTTCTAAGCATTTTTTACGTTAAGTGAGCAGCTGGATTCAATGACTTCCAAGGCCACATCTTACTCTAAGATTATCTTATTTATCATGCTATCAATTCGTGTGTGACAGGACAAGGTTCTGCTCTTCCTTAGGGAGGGTGTGCTATGATGCCCGGGACATGAAAAGGAGCGTTTCAAGGTAAATCTGGCTTGGTGAAGTTGTTTACCCCTGTGTCTTAGATCCACTTTAGGAAGGCAATTTAACATTTTTAGGTGGTATTGTCATATCAGACCCTACTATCTC
>NC_138378.1:100503480-100515201 GCF_054177405.1 Leptonychotes weddellii
TTGCATTTTGAAATTATTTTAAATGTACAAAAAAGTTGCACGAAGAATACAAAGAAATATAGACTACTGACATTCACCAACTGTTCACATTTTGCCACATTTGCTTTATCATTATCTCCTTCATGCTCTCTCTCCCTGTACATACACACACACATGAATAGGTGTTTATGTGATACACACATGTATTAGATATGTACGGATATGTTTATAGATATATGTGTAGATATGTAGACGTATGTAAGTACCTAAATAATTTTATATATTTAGTTATGTATATAATCAATAGAAATAAGTACATAAAATATAAAATTTTCTTTCTGAACCATTTGAGGGTAAATTTCCAATATCATGCCCTTTTTACCCCTAAACTAAGAGTAAGAATATTCTTATAGACCCAGTCTCTATAAAAATCAGGAAATCCAGTGTTGGTATAATACCATTATCTAATCTATAGCCCTTCTGCAATATATTCCAATTTTCCCAATAATGTCATTTATAACTTTTCCCCCAAGCCCGGGACACAGGGTCATACTATGCAGTCAGTTGCCATGTCTCTTAAGTTTCCTTTAAGCTGGAACAGCTCTTTACCTTTCCTTGTCTTTTGTGACATTGATGTTTATGAAGAGAATAGGCCATTATTTTGTAGAACATCTCTCATTTTGAGTGTGTGCTATGCTTTCTTTTTTTTAGATTTTATTTATTTTTTAGAGAGCGAGTGAGAGAGAAAGAGCATGAGAGGGGAGAGGGTCAGAGGGAGAAGCAGGCCTCCCGCCGAGCAGGGAGCCCGATGTGGGACTCGATCCCAGGACCCTGGGATCATGACCTGAGCCGAAGGCAGACGCTTAACCATCTGAGCCACCCAGGCGCCCTGTGCTATGCTTTCTTATAATTAGATTCAGAGTCTGCATTTTGGGCAGAAATGCTAGAGAAGCGGTAAGTGTTTCTCGGTGCATTACATCGGGAGGCACAGGATGTCAGTTTCCCCCATTATTTGGAATGTGAACTTTGACTGCTTGGTTAAGGTGGTATCCATCAGTTTTCTCTACTGTAAGATAACTTCTTTACTCTTTATAATCTGTGAGAAGATACTTTGAGTCTATGTGAGTATCTTGATCATTAAACTTTCACCCACTAGTTTTAGCACCCATTGATGATTCTAGACTGGCTCAGTTATTGGGCTGATTGCAAGATGGCCAACCGTATTCATTAGTTGGCATTCCTCTGTCAGGCAGACTTTACTCTTCTCTCCAATTTGTTTATTTATTAGGTATCACTTTTGGACTTACAAGTTTTAATCTTATTGAATGGGTTATAATCCATTAGAGCTATTATTTGTTTTGATGCTTAAATCTTATCAGAAAAATCTGCTGAACCCAGCATCTCCTAAGCTCATATCCCCACAAAGTATTTGTCCTTTGGAATACCCATTGACATCCTATTCAGAGAAGGTTCCATGGCGTTTGCCGGCCCAACCCTGCAGCCGTGAGAGGGGCACAGCCATTCTTTGTATGAATGCAAGGAAGGTTGGACCACTCATGGCTGGGGTGATATAAAAAGCCTTTGCCAGGGAAGCATTTGGGGTCTTCTAAGTCAAGACGCAGGTGGAAGAGGAATGGAATTGTCAAAGGCACAGAGTCAGAGGTATACATTGTATTTTCTCTGGAGTGTGAGGACCAGGTTCACAGGGAGGTAGGAGGGGAAAAGGCTGAAAATGAAGATTGGGGACCGTATGGAAAAGGACCTTGGAAGGCAGCCTAGGGAACTTGATGTTCCTAGCATATGTGGGAAGTCAAGGAAGGCACAGAGCAGGGGACTGATGTGATGAAAGCTGAGCTGGAAGACGAGCAAACAACAGCTCAGGGGGAAGGCAGTAAGCCAAGAGGCTCTTCCTGCCATTTCCAAGCAATGTGATAGGGATCTTTATTTGTGCATTTATCTCTAAGAGAAAAGAAATAGCTTCCTGTGTGAACTTTGTACCCAGGACTTTGAACAAACCAGACTTGTGGGGTGTAATCTTGAAGAGAAACTAATTTGATTTTCTACTTTCCTTTAAGCTTTTTTCAGGGGGCAAATTCTGGCAGTTTTATGACTTTCTGGATTCAATAAAAAAATCCTATGGTCACTTCTGAGTTTCCATACACAGCCTCAGGTCAGGATAGAGAGGTGGGGTTAGCAAAAAAGTTCTCATTTAATCAGTGCTGGTGGAAGATACCTTCCCACCACGGGGAACATTCAGTTGCAAGTCTCATTACACGTGGGATGTGCTTTTCTCTGGCCAATGGCCCTTCCTCAGCCTCCAGTTCTGGGAGGTCTGCTCCACACAGACTCTGTTGGAGGTCCCAAGCCTTCTGTAGTCAGTGTTTGGGGGATGATTGAAACACCTCCATGTCAGCTCTCTCTCTCTCTCTTGCATGGCCTACAACAGGTCCATAGCCAACACTTCACATCCTCTGCCCTCCTGGACTCGGGGAGTGCACACCAATCCTAACACTGCCATTTCTTCTTCGGCTTCTCTGGTAAGCCTATCTCTAGCTTTTAGATATGCCAGACCATCATATGCCCTGTCCTACTAAGGCTGTGTGTTAGCTTCACCTGTAGGGCTATGGAAGCCCCCTCACGAAGGTTGAGGGGTGAGGCAGATACCTCCTTTCCTCAACCTTAGGAAGATGGAAGACTCATAGTGCCACTCTCTCTAAAGAAACTCTTGTCACATATTCTCTCTCCTTAACCATCCCAGTCACCCAAACCCTATTACCCTTCATAACATATGATGAGTGTTCGTGGTGACACAGGTTTTTGTGGATTTCCTTTGACTCTTTGCATTGGAAACTGGCACCTGACTTTGTAGACAAGCTTTCAATCTTATTAAATAAACCCTTTGTGGACTCTCAACCAAATGGGTTGTGATTTCTCCTCCATGTCTGACATATGTCATGTTATTGGCTCTGGTAACCCAACACTTGGACTACTCCGCTGTGAGCACAGGCCAACAACTACCCCTCTATTCTCTGAGAATGTACATGCCAGGGGGCACAGCCAGATATCTGCATGCTGCCATTTTTAGCTGTCCCTGGTGTGATCCAGCAGCTGGAAATGAGACGACATGTTTGATTTGAAGGGGGCTCTGTCTGGGTCAGCCCAATGTGCAGGGTGCAATACCCGAGCCCTCTGGGGTGGGTCCAGAGCTGAGCACTGAAGTGGAAGGTCAGAATTGGGGAATATCAGCATGTACACAGTTCAGCTCATAGTTAGTATGTTCATTCTTATGGAATTGTCAAGAAAAAGACCTTCATTTTCATGATACATTGAGCACATCCCTATTAACTCCACAAATTCTTGGGCGAGACAATGGCTAAGTATACCCAGGATACATGTTTCTTTTCTTTTTGTTCTTATAGGTGGTGGAGAAAAATGCAGATCCAGAAACAACCCTTTTGGCCTACCTGAGAAGAAAATGTATCCTGACTTTGGAGTGGGGGTGTGGGGGGGGCAGTGAGGACTCATTCTCTAGGCCTTATGTCATTTTCTAGTGACTGTGGGAGGCCGTGCAATGTGGAGGACAAAGCCCTGGAGTAGGGCTATAGACCCCTGCTAAGACCCCTGCATCTTAGTTGTAGCTCTGTCACTCAGCAGCTGTGTGACCCTGGGAAGTCTTTTGAGCTCTCCAGGTATAAAATTATCGACCGTCTATTGAGAGGATTATTTTTGATGTTTCTTAAGATCTCTTCCAGGTAAGACTCTAGTGATGCCAAGGGTTAATCCCGGGCCTGTAAAATGAATAGCTGTGAAGGCCCTCATTAGCCCTGGTAAACTCTGTGGCCATTGCTGTCAGGAGGAGTGGGCCTTCCTCAGGAGATCTTTGCTCATCCATAAAGGGCTTCCTAGGGAATCTTTCCAGTTCTATGAAGGTGGAAGGAATGTCAGAAGAAGGCATGTTTGTTGGGAAAGGACGCCTGAGTGGGGAAATGCGTAGAGGTACCTTCCATTGTGGAGATGGCAGGCACTGGGAGGCAAGGGACAGGGGACTCCTGAGCACTTATTGTACATAAGTGGAGTTCAAGGTGATTTTCATGGGTGATCTCACTGATCCCCACAGCAATTCCTTTGACAGAGGAGGAAGTGAGGTTGACTCATGAGAAGGGACCTGCTTCTTGCTTGTATTCTGGGCCAATCCTGGCAGAGCCCGGACTAAAGCCTAGAGCCATGCTCTTAACCTTCCAGTCATACTGGAAACTCTTCAGGGTTGGTCATTGGGATGATGCTCATCCTGACTTCTGTTAACAAATCCCTCTCACTCCCGGAGTTAGGGATGGTCTGTGGCTCATGCAGGTCCCCTATTTGAGGACAGCAGAGTATTGTTTCAGTACCCACAGAAACAAGCCTGAAGTCCACAGCCTTCCCTCTGGTTCACTCACCTCTTACCAGATGGTGTCTGGCTCCAGCATACTTTGTCCTGGATTTTCCATGGAGAGGGCAAGTCCAGAGTTTCACGGCCCATGAACCCAGTGGCTCTTTTGCAGAGGTGGAATCAGTCAGTAGGATTGGGAGACTGCACAGAACTCCACTGCTAGGGGGTCTGAGAAGAGAGGCACATTCTCAGAGATTGTGGACACCAGTGTTAGTTTTCTGATGCAGTTTTGAAGGCCCGAAAGCCTCAGATAATCCCAATCATAGCAATTGCTAGTTTAAAGGTCAAATCTCAAATGAAAACTGAAAGTTTTCATGGAAATGAAGGTCAGGTGGCTTTTTGTGGACTGTGGTGAGAGTTCATTTCTGAGAGTTCTGGAAAAGAGGAAAAACCCCAGGCTTGACTTCTACACCGGCTTCCAAAAAAATCCCCCGGCTAGAAGATGTTGCTAGACTTTGGGCTCTTAAATTGTCTGAACTACTGCTAACTGCAGATATTCTGATGAGTCAGAAGAATTGCTTAGAATATAGGGAGCTCTTCCCAGATGTGTTTTAGAAGAGGGAGCCACAGGGTGAAGGAGGAGCCCCCAAATCTGGAGTCTGATGATTGTGTCTGGGCCCTCCCACCAGGTGAGCTGAGTGACCGTGTTGTCTTGCTGGGCTCACCTTACCTCCTGGGCCTCAGTTTGCTTTGTTTTGTTTTAATCTGTGGGGAAATAGGAGCTCCTGCCCTACCCACTCCTGAAATTATTGTGAAGATCAAATGGGTCCATGGGTATAAGTATTTTTCAAGTATAAGATGCTATGTCATTGTTTAAAGACTAATGTCCAGCATATTAAAGGTAATAAGTAAATATTTCTGAAATGACTGAAGAATCAAACCATTCATGGCTATCTAGAACTTGTGATGAATTTTCATTTCATTTTGCAAATGTGGGAAGCGACCAGCAATAATGACCTCCATCTTCAGTAGAGAGCCCGATGGCTCAGAGGCCTGCAGCCTGTGGGAAGAGCAGCAACAGAGCCCGTGTGTCTCAGGGAAAGTGCAGTGCTGCTCTCTAGAATAGTCTAGTACTGAGGCATGTTAATAGACTCAAAGTTATCAGATTATTTCTGCAAGTACATGTAAGAGATGGCTCCAATCCTGCCCCCCGCCGACCTCAAAGATTATCTTCATTTTCATTTCTGGTCACATATCCTATGGGTGGGTATTCAAAACCCCTGGTCCAACCCTAATTTTGGTTCCTGGACTTCATCAACCCAAAAGGTCCAAGGTGACAAGTCGGGACTCAGTAGGTCCCAGAACAGATCAATGTCTCTGTCTGGCCCAAGTGGCTTCATTGTGCACCCAGCTGCGGTGACATGAGGGCTGCCCCATGTGCAGGCCTTGGAGGTGCCTGATTTACCTGCCCAGTGAGACCATGGGGTTGGGAGCCTCTAAGACCATGGCAGGAGGACCCCGATGCCAAGAAACATCTCCAGGATTGGAGAGCAGTAGGACTGCAGTCCTGGAAGATACTTGGGTGCTGTCCAATGGGACCCTGATGCTTTTCGTCATCTGTGCAGTGGAGATGATCCCATTCTCTGCCTTCTGGGGCGCAGTGCAGACTTTCTGGATGATGGGGCCATGTGGATCTGCTGCCTCCCTGTGTTGAGGGGCCCGATCCTGTGTGTGGCAGTGGATGGTTCTGTACTTCCAGCTCTGCCCACGCACTTCCCAGCAGCCCAGCAAAGACTCTTCTGTGAATTCATGTTCCTTAACCCTCGACCGTCCAGTGCAGCTGAGCGGGACCAAGCTGGGCTGTGGAGAAGGGGGCTGTGGGGCTTGCACCGTGATGCTTTCCAAGTACGATCGTTTCCAGAACAAGATTGTGTATCCTTTGCCCACTGGCTGATTGTCCATGCGAGGACTGTGAGGCAGGGGTCAGGTTGTGAGTGAGTGTGTGCATGTTTGTGTGTGCACGCCACGTGTGACCTTTCTAAGATCCAGACTCATTTCCAATCCCATGAAATCCTTCAGTCAGTCTCCACTGCCTTCAGGAGAAAGTCCAATTTCTGTGCTTAGTGCTCGGAGCCCCTCACGGCATGCCCCATCTTTCCTCTCCAGCTGTCTCTCTCAGTGGGCCCAGCACTCCATCCTTGCAGGGACAATTGTGAACTACTGACACTCTCTGCCTACTCATTTCCCAGTCTTTGTTTTTTTTTAAGATTTTATTTTATTTATTTATTTTTTTGAGCAAGAGAGAGCACAAGATGGGGTAGGGTCAGAGGAAGAAGCAGACTCCCTGCTGTGCAGGGAGCCCGATGCGGGACTCGATCCCTGGACTCTGGGATCATGACCTGAGCCAAAGGCAGTCGCTTAACCAACTGAGCCACCCAGGCACCCTCCTGGTCTTTGTATAAGCTGTTGCCCAGGTCTTGAATGTCCTTTCTTCTAGGACTTCTCTACCTGGCTAACTCTTGCTAGCTCTTTAGGACTGGGTAAAATATCACCTCCTCCGGGAAGCCTTCCTTGACCCCCAAGATTGGGTTAGGTACCCCATGTCTGTGCTGGTCCCACGGTACTCTGTGCTCAGCCCTCCTGAAACAGTCACCATAAGCTGTTTAAATTGCATTTTCACACTGGCTTCACACATTTTCCCAGGTTGACCATAGGCTATTGAAGAACATCTTACTCACCTTTATTTCCTCAGCCCTCAGCAGAGTGCCTGGCATGTGATTGGCCCTCAGGAACTGATATTGCTTGTATAAGTGGATAAAGGGTGAATAGAAAAATGGACATCAAGAAGCTCTGTTTAAGGGGTTGCTGTCTCATGTTTCCTGGGGATCACCCCCTCCTTTTTCCCCCACAGAGGATGGGAGACAAAGGGTGAGAGCAGAGGAGCAAAAGTGACTGGAGGTTCTGAAATTGAAGAGGCTAAGGAAGGGCCCTGCAGAGAGAGGAGCAAGCACTGGGCCTGGAACCTGCCAGAAATTTCCTCTTGACTCAGCCTCCAGGGTCGGGCTGAGTATTGCGGTGGCTGAGGGTGACCCTGGCCCCGTGTTCCAGCTCGGAGGCCCAATGCCCCACAGAACTCTGCAGGGGCTTGTGCCTCATTGGGGTGGGCGGAGCTTCCTTTGTTGCTAGCCCAGAGGCCTGGGTAGACAGGCAAGGACACCCATGGAAGAGCCCAGAATGTAATGTAGAGTGGGGGGTCATGACAAAGCATTTCAAAGTCTCCGATGGCCCGAGTCAACAACGGAATGACCTTAATCTGGGGCTTCAGCCACTTTTCCGCCAATGCCTGCCTGGCCCCCATCTGCTCTTTGCATCATGTTGCCGTGACGACCGTGGAAGCCATAGGAAGCACCAAGTCGAGGCTGCATCCTGTGCAGGTAACTGGAGGCAAGGGGGGGTCATGCCAGGGCTTCAGGCTTTTTTGGGCTGTGAGGCTGAGTGTCACTGCCTGGACAGGAGGCACTGTGGTCCAGCCACCTCCCTCACCTCCACCTGGGGTGGAGTGGTGGGGGCTGTGAGGCAGAAAGATGAGGCCCTGAGCCTGAAGCTCCCTCCTGTGGGAGCGTGACATTGCATGACCCTGAGGGAACCACGAGGTCAGCCAGATCTGGTGGCCAGGGCTGGCCGGCTATGCCAGACCTGGAGGAAGGAGGGGCAAGGGACTGCCTCACGCAGCCCCTCCCCCCCCCCGGCCCCCAGGTGTGCTTAGGAAACCCCCACCATCTCAGGTTCAAGATTCCAAATGCTCTGTGCCCTTGATTAAAAAGCCCCCCTACTCCCTGCTCCCTCAAATGGTAATCCCATTGCTCCTCCGGAGTGTCACCTGCAGGTAATATGGATGTAGGCCTCCACCCCATTAACATGGAGGTTAGTAAGGGCTCAATAAGAGGATAGAGGTGTTGGAGTGTCTGACCAAGGCTTTTTTTCTGATGGTATCAGGCTGCCTGTCAATGGATTGAAATTAGGAACCAAGAGTGGACAGTAATCTGGGAGGTTTTGTGGAGAGAATCAGGATACTCTTAGGCAGCATGGCAACACATGGAAACAGAATACTGTGGGAAGGAAAGGCCATTGCTTCCAGTGCTTTTCGTATGGGGAAACTGAGGCAGGGGGTCTTCCAGACATGACAGTCACAGAAGGTGCCTGAGGCAGGCCTGTTGGCCACTTGAGGAGACCTGTTGCTCAAACCGTGCCTTCCTTGGGCACCTTATGCGGGTGCCGGGCCAGGGCCTCGGGCTGAGCCGGGGGGGGGAGGGGCGGCTTGAACGAGTCCTGTGAGGGTCACAGCACGTAATGTGTCACCTCTACAGCTTCGTTCCTTAGGCAGCAGAAGGGGAGATTACTAAACTTGTCCAACCTGCAGGAGATGTGAAAGGGTTAATTCGGGCTTGGAATCTGAAACAAGCAGATGAAAAGACAGAATAGTTTAAACACAGGGACCGTATCTGAATAATCCACTAAACCCCTCTCTTTCCAATGGTACAGATTCTTACTCTGCACGCACTTGTTCTGGCCTCAAGTAACTTGCAGAGCCAGATCCTGCTTCTCCTCGTCCACTGGTTTTTTTCCTTGTGGTTCCTAGGACATGACGCTTTGCTCGTGTTCCTCCCACCTCCAGGCTGGTGCCCGGTGCTGGCTCTGGGCCTGCTGAGTTCCTAATTGCCGCAGCGCTCCTGGGGCTCAGGCCGGGTCCCTTCCCCTCTCCCTCTGCACACCCCCCGCCCCCGCCCCCCCCACCCGGCAAGTTCAGTACCATCTACGGGCGAACAGCACTCCCATTTGTATCTTCAGCTTTGACCTCTCTTCAGGGGTTAGATTCATATTTCTAACTGCCTACTTGACATCCTATATGGATGTCTGTCTCAAACTTCCCAAACCCTATTTTTTCCCCTTTCTTCCCCAGTCTTCCTCCATCTGAGTCAATGGCGAAAGCATCCACCCAGTTGCTCAAGATAAAAACCTAGGAGTCACCTTTGATTCTTTCTCTCCTGCACCATACCCAATCCATTCAGACGTGGTGTCTACTTTACTTCCAAACCCTACGATGAAGCCTTCCTTTTCTTTCCTCTGTTACTGCTTGGTCTGAGCCACCATCCCCTCTTGCCTGGACCACTGTGTCCTGGTCCCCATTTCTACTCTTGTCCCCTGTAACCTACTCATTCCCTACCCACAGCTAGAGTAATTCTTTTTTTTTTTTTTTTTAGGAGAGAAAGAGAGAGCAGGGCAGGGGCAGAGGGAGAGGGAGAGAGAGAATCTTAGGTAGGCTCCGTGCTCAGCGCGGAGCCTGACATGGGGCTCAATCTCATGACCCTGAGATCATGACCTAAGTCAAAATCAAGAGTTGGACACTTAACCCACTCAGCCACCCAGGTCCCCCTAGGGTGATTCTTAACAAACATAATTAGATCATATACACTCTTCCCTGATCCAAGTCATGCTTTAAATTCAACTTAAAAGTCACCTCTTCAGAGTGGCTGTTTCTGAGCACTCCTAAGTGACCACTGGTCACTCTGGGTCCCATCAGCCTCTACTAAATCCCTACATAGCATTGACCTCCACCTGGAATTTTCCTGTTTCTTTTGTCAGTATTTCCCCTACTAGCTTTACGAGACTGGTGATCTCATCTTTCTTCTTCATTGTTCTGTCTCCAGTGCCTTTACCATGCCTGGCACGGAATAAGTTCTCAGTAAATATTTATAAAATGGATGAACATATATGTGAGGCACTGGAAATATAGTCCTTTAGCAATTTTACTTAAGTACCAAGAGATACTCCCAAGAGACAAAATAATAATAATAATAAATATGGACCTGGAGAATCTCTTGTACTAAAAATCTTGCAGAGTTTGAATGACAATTCTGTGACATTCAATGCATATGGCACATTTCCAAATTCTTATGTCCCCATGGACTCCAAGTATTGCCTTCATTGAAGAATGTAGTGATATTCTAGTTTGGAAAAAAAATGCATTCGTTTGGTTCTTAATAAATGTTGGTTGTGCTGGATTGCAGGCTAGTGTATTAAAAGAACATGAGACTGCTCTTCCATTCACCATGTGTGTTCTTGGCTAAATCTCTCAAATCTCTGGGCCCACTTCCTCCTCTGTCCAATGCAGAGAATGGAGGGTGAGAGGCCCTTCTGGTTCGAATGGTCACTATTCTTTGAAGAGACTTTCTTATGAATAACCAACATTGGTTGACCATCTACTATGTGCCAAGTATAATAATGTTAAGAGTTTAACATGAATGATCTCATTAAATCCTCACCACAGCTCCAGAGATAAGTCCTAGGGTGGCCGTCACCATACAAGTGAGGAACCTAGGGCTCCAGAGAGGCTTGGTGACTGGCCAAGGCCACCGTGGGCACCAGGACTGACTTCATGCAGGGGCCGCTCCTCCGCCCTGCTGGTTGACATGGACAGGCTTCTGCTGTGTCACCTAGAGAGCCTGACAGAGCTTCTGCCAACACGTGGGTCTATGTCGTCTGTCCCTTTTAGGAGAGAATTTCCAAAAGCCATGGCTCCCAGTGTGGGTTCTGCACCCCTGGCATCGTCATGAGCATGTACACGCTGCTTCGGAACCAGCCCGAGCCCACCATTGAGGAGATTGAGAATGCCTTCCAAGGTAGAGGCCTTGAGGCACCGCCTAGAAGGGGGAATAGCAAACGGGGCTTTGTGGAGGTTAGGGCAGGGCCAGAGTGGAAGCCAGGAATGGGCTAGGAGGTCGAGGCACTGCCCTCTGGAGGAAAGGCTCAGGCTACCCCAATGTGGTGGCTCAGGTCTGCTGGAGCTGAGCCCTCTCTTGGTCTGAGGAACACCTGTGTGGCTTGGAGACCTCTGGGGTCTCCTGCCTTAGTGTTCATCTTCCTGAGGTGTCCTGCGCTGGGATGGGGTGGCACTGGGAGGTTGGCGCAGGAGGACATCATTTGGGAAATTCCACAGAGGTTAGTCACATGGCTCCCTTTCTCCTCAGCTTGTGCTGGAGCAGGATTCTGCACAGGCCACATAATGAGGAAGGTGGCCATGATTCTGAGCCTTGGGTAGGAACGGGCTTCCCACTTTGCCTTCTGTGAATGGGCCCAGGAGCCTGGACAAGGTGTCTGTTCCTCTGGATTGAACAGACTCCGCATCCATTCACCATTTCAATTCATCATTTATTCAGTTAGTTGTATTGAGTCCTACCATGTTAGGCATTATGCAAGGTACAAGGGACACAGGGATGCCCCAGGGGATGAAAGACCGTCTCTACCCTCAAGGAGTTTGTGCTCTGAAGGGGAAGAGAGCTTAGAATGTGGTTGGATGAGCTCACTGCTAAGTC
>NC_138378.1:100515301-100561571 GCF_054177405.1 Leptonychotes weddellii
CCCCCCCCCCCCCCCCCCCCCCAGGAAACCTGTGTCGCTGCACAGGCTACAGAGCCATCCTCCAGGGCTTCCGGACCTTCGCCAGGGTAAGTGGGGGCCCCCCTGGGGGGCTGCAGCCCTGCTCCTAAAGCAGTAGCGCTCGGGAATCCCAGTTGGGAGGGAGGCCCCGGGCCTCTGGAAGAAAGAGAAGAAACCCAGCCTGTGGGTTGTCCTGCTGTGGGTACCTGGCGTCAGGCATTGGACTCTGCCATTCTTAGGCGGAGGGTTCTCGGCAATAGCACGAGGACTGTCCTTCCCAGGAAGGCTGGCTCCCAGAAGAGGCGTGCGGTCCAAGAGCTAACTTCCTCCAGGCATTCGGGTCTGAAGCGCTCCTGTGGGCCAGGTGTTGAGCCTGGTGTTAAATAACAACCCAGCCCTCAGCACCTGAGCTTCTCTGTTCCTCCCCGAGCTGCTGTCTGCACTTGGTACTCTGTGGGGCTTGTGAAACTGCTAATTAGATCTCCAGTTTGTGCATCCCTGCAGTGTTCGTATACCTCCGAGGGAGAAGCCACAGCCCGGCTCTGCAGGGGCTGCTTACACACACACACACACACACACACGCATGCACGCACACATACACACGCACGCACACGCGCACATGCGCACGTGCACACACACGCACATGCGCGCACACCTACGCGCGCACACACACGCATGCACACGCGCACACATACACACATGCATGCGCGCGCACACATACACGCGCGCACACATACACACACGCATGCACGTGCACACGCGCGCGCACACACATACACACACGCACACGCGCGCACACATACACACGTGCACGCGCACACGCGCCGCACACATACACACACGTGCACGTGCACGCACACACACACACACACACACACACGCCATCCAGCAGGGAGGACAGAGGGCTGGCCTCTCCCTTCCTGGCTTATCTCCCCAGATTTCACCTGATTCTCCAACTGGGGCAAGTTGACCCTGACTCCAATCAAACTGTCTCTTCTCAGTTTGACTCTGGGTTGAGGGGAGAGTCACAGACACCTGTGCCTGAAATTTCACGGACCTTTAGGGCTGCTACCTTCTGAAAAGGAGTGTTGTATCCAGATGACCACAGAGGGTGGAGATAGGGATGGGGTCTACAGGGAGGGAAGGCAGCACATCCCGCTGAATGCACTGGATGACCAAGAATGAGGAGGTGTGGATTTAAGGGGAAATGATTGAAAGCACAGACTTGGGAGTCTGCAGACCTGTGTTCAAATCCCATCCTTTCACTGAACCGATGCATGACCTCGGGCATATTTCTAAAATGGGATTATAATAATACCTACAATATTAGAGTGTTATAATAATACATCTAAAATTGTAATAAGACATATGTAATTACAATAATACCGCAAAATTATAATAATACCTATAATAATTCTTACGGTGTTTGTGGAAAGTACTTCTTGTAAAGCCCTTAGAACACTGGCTGGCACATCTTAAGTTTTACATACATGGCAACTATAAATTATGATGCTGGTACATTTCTCCCATTACTCACTATTTGATCTTCGTAAATTGTTCAGGCTTCCCTGAGAATTGAGGATTGTTAATCTTGTCCATGTATTTATTTCTGAAGAGGCTTCTCAAAGAGATACAATTTTACCAGCCCTCCTACTTTCTGAAAAGAGAAGGGCTTGTGAGTGTAGTCCATGGTATGTTCCTTCCCAGGGTTGGAGTTTTATCATCGTTGAAATGTTTCCCGACTCCACTGTGTTGGCAGTGCCTCCCTGGATCCAGCTGCAGGGCGGTGAGGACAGAGCAGAGCTCCCAAAGTGACTGGTACACAGAGTGTGCTCAGAAGCTCACTGGAGACCCCCCAAGGCCTTATCCGGAGCCTCTGCACTCTGACTTTACACACAGTTCTAACAAACCTGCTTAGCTCATTCTCAAGCCCATAGCACACATTAGGAAGGTGAGGAGGGTTTGCTAGAAGGAGGTACGCTGTTCACAGCAAGAAATGACGATGTCCATCTAGCAGCAAAGAATGGCATGGAGGAACTGTAAAAATTGCCACAAGCCTAGTAGTCCAGGCTGCTGAGAAAAGGAGAAATCTCTCCAGGGGAAAAAAACCAGCCTTATCCAACATCGGTGGATAATGAGGGCAGTGACCCATTATTGTACGTCACAGTAATTTATGTCATGGACGTGTCCATGAATTATCAAGAAAAAAGATCTAAGGAAGAATGTGCTGACACTTTATCTGGAAAATGTACTTCTGTGAAATACGTCCTTCCCCACAAGGACTGGGTGAGTGAGGCTGATGGCTTGCTGTACGTGGGTTCCCTCAAGTCAGGTGGGGTCTGGTGAGTCCCCTGCATCACCTGTCTCCAAGAAGAAAAGTGAGAAGAGACACTAGAGGAACTTGATTTCTCTCTTCCTTTTTGCCTAAACACAGAGGGTAAGGGCAAGGCAGTGGTGGGAAGGTCCAAAACGGACAGAGCGCTCTGAGACCCAGCGGCAAGGCTGTGAGTGCAGGAGGGGCCTGGGGTCTGCACGCAGGGCGGCATGCGCATGGGGGCCGAGGCTCGGGAGGCTCCTCTCCCCATGACAGGTCTGACAGTGCTTTCAGATTCTCAAAGGCCACCCTTTCCGCCTCCATGGCCCTTTGAGGGCTCTCCTGGGCACATTGGTCGGGGGTGTGACTCATCCCTTGGGAAATGTGTCTCCTGTGATTCACGGGCAAAAGGGCTGCCCCACACCTGCTTCTGCAGGAACTGGCCGCCTTGGACACGGGCTTGGAGCCGTGCTGGGGAGTTTCTCCCACCTTTGCCTCTTGGCATAACTTCAGGATTCTGGAGTGTCTCCCAGATCCTGAGCTGAGACTCCTGCCTTCTTGGCACAAATCAGTCAGGTGACACACCACTTCCCCACCGTCAGCGCCTCGGTTCTGGGAGGCAGCGATCTGAACTTACTCCATGCTCTGCCTCTGGCACCCTGAGAGGTCCTGAACCAGTTCTTTCCCAGGAGTGGTGGTCATTGGACCTGTATGCTTCCTTTGCACAGGGTCACAGTGAGGAGGGAGGAGTGTTTAGTTTTCTGGCAAGAAGCATCTAATAGGTAGTGATGAGGTCATCTGGCGCACTGGCTGGAAGCCTCTCTGAAGTCAGCACTGGTCTTGGACCTGCTTGGAAGGAGCCCCACAAAGACTGGAGCCTGGAAGGAGCCCAGCCAAGCCCCTAGAACTTGACTGAGGCACATGCCGAGAGCACCCGTGGGGATTCCTTTCAGAGAAGTCTCCTAAGGAGGAAGCCCTGAGAGGGGGGAAATGGCATAAAGATATGTTTTGATAAAGTAGGACTTAGCTTTTATAGAGAAGTCTTAGAGAGAGAGCGAGACCATGAACGGCGCTGGGAGGGGCAGAGAGAGAGAGAAAAAGTCCTGAAGAGGCTTCACACCTAGCACAGAGCCCGACTTGGGGCTTCATCTCACACCCTGAGATCATGACCTCAGCTGAAATCAAGAGTCCGATGCTTAACTGACTGAGCCACGCAGGCACCCCTACAGAGAAATTTTCTTAAAATTAAATTTTCCTGCTGCTTCCAGGAGAGATCCTATTTGTTTATTCATGAGTTGCATAGTTTCCATCAACCAAGAAAGGGAAAGTGGTTAAAGCAGAGGTCTTACGTCCATGCAGACGTGAGTGGGATGGGGAGTGGCCATCTGCTGTTCCCACTGATGCTGGGGTAGGAGCAGAGCTAGATTTCACTGGATAGTAGTGACCCAGGTTCTTTAGCTTCTGTGAAAACTCATTGCAAATATTTTTTGTGTGAATATTTGTCATCTCTCTAGGATGGTGGGTGCTGCGGAGGAAGTGGGGACAACCCAAACTGTTGCATGAACCAGAAGAAAGACTCCAAAGTAAGTGGGTCCTCCTCTCCTTGGAAACCTGGGGGCCAGTCTCAGATCAACGAGGCAATGGATTCTTTTCACACTCCGGACAGTGCAGCCGGAAGAGGGAATGGTTATGCCCAGACCGTGAGGGTGATGAATGTGCAAGTTAGCCCTGGGTCCTCTGGCAAGACCTCCTTATCCTGCCTTCCAGGAGCTTCCTGGCCCTCCACCAAGCCGGATGGGGGCTGCAAACAAGCTCGCTTGGACAAGGGGCTGGGGAGGTCCTACAGGACATTTTAAAGGAGGAGATACGGTATCACCCAACTGTTCCCTTTTCTAACAGGTCACTCTCTTGCCATCTTTATTCAACCCAGAGGAGTTCATGCCCCTGGATCCCACCCAGGAGCCCATCTTCCCCCCAGAGTTGCTGGTAGGTGATGCCCCAGGGAGAGGCCCAACTCAGTCTCTGTGCCAGGAGCCTCTGGAGACCCGCTTTATTTCATACCAGCTGGGACCTTTGTGTCTTTGTCCTTCCTCTGACACCCAGAGGTCAAGTCCCTCTGTCACATACTCCCAAAGGGACGCCCACTTCTCTCACACATGTTGCTCTGAGCACAGAGAGTGGATCTCTCTGGACTCTACTCCATGTAGAGTAACAGGTGCTCCAGAAGCATCTGCTGGTCTCCTGGCTAAATTGAACATAGAAGCCCCCACGCAACCCATTCTCCTCTCTGTAAGCAGTCCATTTATTTAAGACAATCAAAGAAACAAAGCTGTGCTCAAAGGGCACAATCCATGGCTTGCTGCTCTGTTTTAAGGACACCCTCACACGCACCCTCTCACTGGGACGATGCTGCTCCTCCACTCCGACATTTATGGCAAGGAAAGAATCAAGCCTCTCTCCAAGTTCTCAAGTGCAGATTCCGGGGGGTGTTGAGCACATGAAGACAGCCTAGTGAGTCCAGTGGGCCAGAAAGAAGGGCTTGGCAGCAGGCCACCAGCATATCTTTCTCTGGATGGTGCAACCTTGGAAAAACTGTCAGTTTGATCTGGAGGTTTTCTCTCCCAGCCCCACAGCACCCCTCACACACTAGAACTGGCCTCTGTTGCATTCTCTCCTGACACCTTCCTTTGCCACCTCTGCCCTGTCCCACACCTTGTCCACTGCACTTCTGGGGGATATTGGGACGAGGGGGCACTGCTCCGGAACCCAGGCTTTCGGTCAGGACAGTTCAGGTTGCCTTGTGGCAGGTGAAGGTCCCATCACCTCCTAAAGAGTAAGCGAGATAATGTAAGAGCCACAACACATGCCCTGCCTCAACACGAGGACGTTGCCCTCCGTTCTCCCTGGACCTGTCTCTTCATTCTGAATTCGGTATTCAACAAATCGGTAGGAGAGTTGATCCCATTGCAGACTTCAGCGTATCAGGAAATGGCGGTGGAAAGGAGACAGTGCGGTAAAAAGCTACATTTTCCAGAGGCTGAAAGATGTTCCTCGGAAGCAGCTGCGTTTTGAAGGCGAGCGCGTGACCTGGATCCAGGCCTCCACCCTGAAGGAGCTGCTGGACCTCAAAGCCCAGTACCCCGAGGCCAAGCTGGTGGTGGGGAACACGGAGATCGGTGAGAGCCGGGGCA
The DNA here is from genome assembly GCF_054177405.1 of Leptonychotes weddellii. Lineage (NCBI taxonomy): Eukaryota > Metazoa > Chordata > Mammalia > Carnivora > Phocidae > Leptonychotes > Leptonychotes weddellii. Next base: position 100,520,825 of record NC_138378.1, read on the forward strand.
GCCCTGCAGCCTGCCCGGGGCCAGTGGGCAGGGGGCAACCCCTCGCTGGCCATGTGTCCTCAAAAATCTTGCTTCTCCGCCCCTGCCCTCATTTCCCATTTCACATATCGGGGCTGTTCTCAGGCCCGAGGAGACCCTTGCTGACTCTCCATAAGCACATAGAGCACCTGCTCTGTGTCGGGTACTATGGGAGGAGCTGGGGCAACAAGATCACTTGTCATCATTCCTTCCCCGAGTATCTCCCAGTCTAAGAGAGGAAGGAGTGATGGGGGTCACATGTCTAGGCTGGTGCCTGACAGACATTAGGGGTTCCACCAATGTCATTCTCTTGCCCCTCCCTTTTTCTAGGGGTGATGTGGCCACCTGCCTGTTGGTGCCACCACCTGGGACATGAGGCTCACCATATGCAAATGGGCCAGGGAGACTCAGGTTGTGTTGCTGTCCTCCCCGGTGCTCATAGGGACAGAAATCCATCCATTTCTGGAGCTGGCTTGGCCCATTTCCACTTTGCTGGGTCCCGAATCCAGTGAGGCTCCGAGGAAAGGATTGTGGTGTAGCCAAGCTCTGCCTTAGAGGACCTCTGGTGTGGGGGGACTTGACACGCTTTTAAGCAACCACAGGCAGTCCTTTGGGAGACTCTTAGCTCTGGTTCTGGAAGGAGCCCCCTGGGCCCTGGATTCTTGTTAGATCTGTAGACACAGAGAGGAGGGCCTGGCTTGGTTCCAAGCTGGTGGAGGACAGTGTAGGCCCCGCCCTTGTGAGCATAGGTGCAGGACCGAGACCCCAGCTGCAGAAACGTGACACACTGGGATGGCACGGTGGCAGGATGGAGATGTGCCTCCAGTGATGTGACCCTGATAGCCTGTGTGGCCGTGGCCCTGGGGTCCAGGGTGGCATGAGTTAAAGTAGAGAATGACTGGATGGAAGAATTTTCGAGCTCCTTTGACCCATGACATGTTCTTTGCCATGGGTCACATAACATCCTGGACCCAATTAGATTCTAATGGAAGGGAATGAATCCACAAACATTTTGTAAGCTTCAAGTTAGCAATAGCTTCTGAAGACCACTCCATCTGTCTCACCCCTTCTCCCTTATATGTACACCCAAGAGTGTAACTAACCACTGACAACCAGGCAGGGGGCTGGGGGAAGCAGGCCTAGAGAGAGCCTTGTCAGGACGGGCAACCTGCATTCTTTGTCCTGGGAGCCCATATTCAAACAGGCCAGACTCCTCAAAGCCTGGACCACCCACTGGAGACTCTACACAGCACACGAGAGGGTGGGGAGGACACAGACTTCTCTTTGTGAACCTTCCCATCTGTAGCTCTGTGGGAGGGGCTGGGAGAGGTGCAGAGCTAACAGGGTCTGAGGACCAGAGGTGAGTCTGTTCACAGAGCTCTCTACCTTGACTAGCCGAGAACAGAAACCGGATACAGATGTGTGGTCCCGCAGAGCCATGAGCCTGGAAGAATTGAGGCAGACGCTGGGGACCGAGGAGGCAGATTTGATGTTTTCTCTCTCAGTTTTCCTTTTTGTCTGAATGCTAGACTTTCATGTTATTATTACTATGATACCCCAACCCTTAAGAATTGCTCACGGACTGAAACATGCCTGTTCTTAGCTGTGTAATTTGGGCAAGAACCTAACCTTCCTGTGCCTCAGCTTCTTCATCCATAAACAGAAAATCAGTATCTCACAAGGGCTACTGTGAGGATGTAATGAGTTAAAATATGTAAAGTGTTTCGATGGGTTCCTGACATATTTTAGCATGCTGTGCCTTCGTATATTATCCCCTCCGCCCCTGCCGCACACACACACACACAAATTCACGTTCATCTCATTTGAAACGAAGAATCACGTCAGCGGGGCCTATGGTGGTTCCACGTGTGCTGAGTGTGTTCGTGACAGGATCGGGTGTGCTTTCCTTATTGAAGAGCAGAAATCGTTGGGAAGGTATTGAAGACACAAGCAGAGAGAGCTAAATGAAAAAAAAAATGAAGCTTTTTTGAGTAATAAAAACATCAAAAGACCAAAAACACCAAAAGTTCATCTCATTTGAATTCTGATAGGGTTTTTTCTTGGGAGGGAGAGAAAGACACAGTGTTCAGGCTGATAGTGCGGAAACCACACTGAGCCCCCGTATCTTGTCCCCCATGCCTGCTAATCCTGAGACCCCCACAGAACATGATGCAGTTGTGAACATAGATCCTGCATGAGTGGCGGGAAAAGTGCTGAGGCCTGCGCTGGTAGGAGCCTCTAACTTCAGGTTTCTTGTTTCTCTCAAGGCATCGAGATGAAGTTCAAGAATAAACTGTTTCCTATGATCGTCTGCCCAGCCTGGATCCCTGAGCTGAATGCAGTGGAGCATGGACCGGAGGGTAAGGAGAGGTGTGCCTGGAGCCCCTGGAGGAAGGGGCTGGGGTACTGGGGATGGGTCACATGGGGTGGTGGGTGCCAGGGAAGCCTCCCTGCATGGGGAGAAGGGGACCCCTTCATTGCCTTCGTCCACTGAGCATCCATGGTAGGGTGCCGGGGGCAAAGGGGGGGCTGTGAGATTTTCAGTAGTCATTCTCAATCCTACCTACACATTAGAATCACTCCTGGGGCAGGGGGTCAGTGCGGGGAGGTCTTGGGGGCTTTTTTAAAAAAAAGCCAGGACTTCACCCTCAGGGATCTGATTTTATTGAGTTAAGAACCACTGGTTTAGAGAGCAGTGCATTCTGGTTGTAGGATCAAGAGACATGTGGTTGAGTCCTGGCTCTTACATTAGCTGTGTGGCATTGGGCAAGTCACTTAACCTCTCTGGGCCTTAATTTCCTCACCCATATAAGGACGTGAGATCTGGTCCAGCCTCACTCAGGGACCAGTAGAGTGTCCTAGGAGCTGTGTATGAAAGTGTTTTCTGAGCTGTGAAGGGATTCGCTGTTATTCTAAGCTTGTGTTTCCAGGTATCTCCTTTGGAGCCTCTTGCCCCTTGAGCTCTGTGGAAAAGACACTGCATGAAGCAATTGACAACCTTCCTGCCTACAAAACAGAGGTGTTCAAAGGTGTCCTGGAGCAGCTGCGTTGGTTTGCTGGGATGCAGGTCAAGTCTGTGGCGGTGAGTCCTTGTTCGGGGGCCCTCAAGGCTCAGGGCACGAGGCCTTTTGTCAAAAGCGGGGGGAGCGGAGATTGCGGAGGGGACTAATCTGGCCTCTGCTGAAGACCCAGCAGGCCTCAAACTTTAGTGCTTAGAAATGCCTGGGATGCTTGTTAAAAACGCAGATTCCTGGGCCCACTCTCAGAGATTCTGACTCAGTAGGGCTGGGATGGAGCCTGAAAATGCTTCTGATGAAGGTGGCCTGTGGGTCGCTCTGGGAAGCATGCACGGTGTGACTCAGTCTTTACCCCTGAGGTTGGCATGCCCACCCTGTTCCCGGACTCAGCGAGGCTATCAGCAAGTGGATGAGATAAGTTAGGGAGAAGCCAAATCGGGAGGGGGACTGCCTTTCAGAGTTGGGGGAGAACCAGAGGCGGACCTCCCCCCCAACCCCGAGAGGAAGGAGAGGTCCAGCATTGCCTGTTCACAACCAAACTTCAGACTAGTCCCAAGGTCCCCGTTTGCTAATGGTGTTCACACACCCGGGGCCATTGGAGGCTCATGACAGCTGAGAGTGCTGGGTGGGAAGCCACCCCTTCCATTCGGTTTGGTTGTTGTTTTCAATTAGAACAAAACCAAAAAGCTAACAGCCCACTCCCATTCCCTTACCCTACCCCAAGCAGCTGCCACCTCTGTGGATCAGGAGGCAGAAACTCAGAAAGCTCCACTGAGTTCCCCAGCTCGGCTGGACTCTACCTCCAGGAAACATTTGCTTTCATTGTGTAATAAACCACCTCAGCTCTTTCAGAAAAAGTTTGGGTGAAATCGAACAAATTTAAAGGAGCTGACCCAGATTACTGACTGGTAAATTTCAGAGCAGGGATCCAATCCCAAGTGTTCGGATCCCAAGTTTTGCACCTTGTTCTGGATGCCTGAGTGTGGCTGGCCTTGTGCCTTCAGCAGGTGTCACCCATGTGCCCTGTGGTTGGGAGACAGTTGTGAGAGCAACCTTTTCCTGGGTGGGCTGGGCTCTCACACACTCTCCGCTTGTTCTAGTCCATTGGAGGGAACATCATCACCGCCAGCCCCATCTCTGACCTCAACCCTGTGTTCATGGCCAGTGGGGCCAAGCTGACCATCGTGTCCACAGGTGAGCTACGTCATGCAGAAGTCGGGACAGAGGGCCAGGTGGGGGAGAAGTCTCACAAGATAGGTCACTTTCTGGAGAGATAGAGCCCAAAGCTCAATGACCCGTCTGTCCTAAGGTTCAGATCCCTGGAAACTGCAAGGGAGATGGACCCAGGTTGGGGGTCAGGAGAGCTGGACCATGTCTTTATGAAGAATTCACAACAGGGTCTATCATGCAGCTCCTTACCTGCGGTGTGCTAGAGCTGGGATGCACAGGCTCGCCGCTGTAAACTGCTGGATTTTTAGGGAGTCTGTGTGTTTGTTAAAATGGCCACTATTAAAAATTGAATTATATAAACCTACAATAGAATAAATTACATTAAAAAGCAAGGTAGTAAATACTCAAAATTCATCACTTTCTAATTATTTGAATCTATTTTACTATTGCCCATGCTCTTATGGTTCTTCCCATCTGTTCTACCTGTGGAGTGGAAATGCTATATAACGGTGCATCTTCCTTGTCTGAGGGTCCCCGAGACCACCCCCAGGTTTGATGACTCATAGGAGGTCAGAGAGGACTCCCTGGACTCAGTATATCGTACTCATGACTATGACTTATAAGTGGGAGAATACAAAGCAAAGTCAGCTAAGTGGAGAAGGACATGGGGCACCGTCTGGAGGAAACCAGGCACAGACTTCCAGAGCCTACTCCCGGTGGAGTCACACGGGACACACTTCATTCCCTCAGCAACAAGTTGCATCATGATAATGCATGTGAAGTACCGTCTGCCAGGGAAGCTCTTTGGAGACTGAGCACCTAGGGCTCTTATTGGGGGTGATCATGGAGCTCTGCCGGGCATGAACCAAAAGTCCAGACACCCAGAAGGAAAGCAGCTGTTCAGCATACACCATGCTGTTTGTATGAAAAGTTTAGACAGAGTGAGTCATTCTCCCCAGGGAACGTGGGAACTCTGCTGAAATCCAAGTTTGCAGAGGACAGCCCCCGGCCAACCTTGTGAGCAGGATTTTCAGAGGATAGCAGGCCTGCTGTGTCAACTCCTTGCTACCCTCTTTCCAACGTCATGTTCACTGATGTCACCCTGATAGCTTGAAATTAGTAGCAGGAGTATTGATACTGTAGAAACTAGCAAATCCTACAAGTCAGGGCTGCCCCCTGCCCACACACAATTGTTAAACATGCACCAGCACATACTTGAGTTAGGATTTCAGATGGAAGATCTTGTCCCCAGCTGTGCCAGAAACTCCCTCTGACTTGTGGGCACCAGAGACCAGGATGGGGAATTCACCAGTGGATTGTTCTCTGCTTTCTCACATTGGCCGCTCTGCTCTGGCCTCCGTACAGGCACCAAGAGAATGGTTCGGATGGACCACACCTTCTTCCCTGGCTACAGAAAGACCCTGCTGGCTCCGGAGGAGATCCTGCTTTCCATCGAGATCCCCTACAGCAGGGAGGTGAGGTGCTCAGGTGCATCCCGAATCACTCTTACCCAGGCTAGGCTCCAGGCGAGGAGACCAGAGTCGGCCTTGGGCACCAACCTTAGCATCTCTCAACTTTAACATTGTTTCTGAACTTTGCCTTTGACCAACCCTATTTCTTTCTGGACAATGAGGAGTTTCAGGGTAGGGGGCACGGGGTGTGCCATGGACTGTGAAACCGACAGCTAGACAGGTGATCCTGAGCAAATCGGGTCCGCTTTCTGAGCCTCAATTTCCTCTTCTGTAAAGTGGGCACAGTGTTACCCACTGTGCAGGTTACTGTGCGAATTGAAATCAAGAATTCATAAGGTTCTAGGCAGATGTCTGGGAGCCAGCGGGGATCCACAGCTGATAGCTAGCAACACAGTTTCAAAAACACATCCAGCTGTGGAGGTCAGAGGAGATGGGTTTCCATGCTGAGTGGAGAAGCTGCCTGTGTCAGGCCCTCACATGCTGATGAGGTGTTTATTTCCTGACCTTGCTCTGGGTTGGCTCGGTTGGATTTCTGCTTCATGGGCAGTTTCTCTGCCCTGTTCAGGCAGGTCTGGGCATTTCTGGCTGTCTTGCTATTGTTCCTTGGGGGCTATGGTGTCTTCACCTGGTTCGGTTCTCTCCTCCCTCAGCAGCCACACATTCTGTAATGGGCCTTGTAGAAAAGTGATCTGTACGAGGCCGGGAACCCAGCCGTAATGGAGAGTATTATGGGTCTCACCCCAGCTAGTGCTCGAGCGAGTGTTACAAGGCATGTTTGCCCTGGCTGATTTTGGCCTCCTTAATGAGAATGCTAATGAAATTAGAGCCATTTCATCCCTGAGGTGGCTTCTTCATGATTTCCTAGCTTGTCCTTATGGACCCTTTTGAGCAGTGATTCCCAGAATTTTTGTATTTCACGGATCAGTACATTTTTCTTTTGTTTAATTGTGAGTTGGGGAAGGAGGAGGAAACAGGCATAGCACTGCCCAGTTTTTATTTTGCCAGATAGGGACACTGACAAAAAACCACCTCATAAAAGAAAGGAGATTTCCATACCCAGAATTAGGAAGGATTTCTCAAGAAAGAACAGCTGCCAATCTGCTACTGGCATTTCGTGCCAGCCCAGCGGAAACGTCCCCTCGGACCAGCATGGTCCCGGAAGTGAGCAGCTAGAACCTCTGTTCCACAACCAAACTCGAGCACTGGGCTCACTGTCCCAAGGCCATGTTTGACATCAGGAATCTGGACTAGCTTTATGATTGGGGGGGGGGGGAGTCCCTGTGGCTTCTTGGAACAGAAGAAGCCTGTAGCCATTTTGGGCCTCCACAATGGGCCTCCTTGTGCTTTCTCCAATAAGCCTTCCCGTAAAATTCTACCTTTGATGTTAATCAGAATTTGGGGTGAGTTCAGACCTCGAGCAGAGCTTGGCCCAGGAGGGGCTTGATATCAGACGGTTCTTACCTGGAAAGTAACTCACACTCCCCTCCTATCCTGCAAGAGAGGGCCTGGCTTGAATCCAGGGGGAAAGGGATGTTCAAAGCACCAAGGTGGCTATTGTTTCCTAGTGTGACTCATTCTTTCGGGAAGCGAGGTTTCTAACCGTAGCCAGTAGACCCCTGGGAGGCACAAGCTAGAGGGAGCAGGTGCGCGGGCGGCCAGCTGAAGGTGTGCTTCCAACACCCCCTGGCTCTCGTTGCACCTGCTTGAGAGACGGTCAGGCCAGCAGAGGTTTTGGCACAGCCCCTGAGAGGCTGGGTGGGCTCAGATGCCGGGCAGCAGGATGGGAAGGTGAGGGACTGGGGCTCTCTGAGGAGCCTCATGTGAAACCGTCTTTCCCCTTCCCAGCTGTTGGCCGAGAGCACCCCGTTCTCCTTTGTCCTTGACTTTCAATTTTCCTGACTACCAGGGAGAAATCCCAACCCTTCTCAGCTTCCGGGCATGTTACCTGGAACTTCTGAGAATGTGCTAGTCGGTTCCGCCTGGATCTTTGAATCCTCCCACCGGCCCCTTGCGGGTTTGCGATGGCGTTGTCCCTTCAGCCTGTCCTGTGTCCCCATGCTCCAGCTTCGCCCTCTGTGGTCCTCGCCAGACAAGGTGGGAAGCAAGAGCCCTTCTGGTCTTTTTTAGGGTGAGTATTTCTCAGCATTCAAGCAGGCCTCCCGGAGGGAAGATGACATAGCCAAGGTGACCTGCGGCATGAGAGTCCTGTTCCAGCCGGAAACGGCGCAGGTAAAGGAGCTGGCCCTTTGCTATGGCGGAATGGCCGACAGAACCATCTCCGCCCTCAAGACCATGCGGAAGCAGACCGCAAGGTGAGAGCTCCTAGCAAAACGAAGCCAGAAGCCACCGCGGCCGCTCCGACTGCTAGTACTGCTAGCGTAGTGTAGCGTAGCGTGGTGTACTCCTGCCTACCGCTATCACCATGGTTACCGCGCTGCTCCGGCTACTGCTGCCCCCTAGCGGCGCTAGCGTTATGGCTGCTGCCCGCGTTGCTACGGCTGGTCCCGCCGCTGCGGCAGCCACAGCCGCCCTTCTACTACAATTACTACGGCCAGGGCTACTCTTGTTACCGCTCCTGCTCCTCCCACCGCTCCCGCCGCTGTTGCTCCTGCCCTTCCTGCCACCGTCACTACCCTGACCAGGAGCCCCCCGGGGCTAACCGCTGCTCTTGCTGTTGGTACCACAGCCAGTATGACTTCTACTGCTATTGCTGCGGCTAGGCTAGGGCAGCAGGTGACCGCGCCCTTCACGGGCACCGTCCGCTGTAGTCCGCACGATGACCGCATGGATAAATAAAGCCTCCCTTTGGAGTTTGGCTCCTCGGTTCCAGTTCCTGGCTCGGGCACTTACCAGCTGGGTTATATAAGTCCAGTTACGTAACCTTCCCATGCCTCAGTTGTCTCGCTGCTGAAATGAGTATACAAATCTTCCCTGGTGCACTTTTAAATTGAAACGAAAAGTGATGTTTCATATAAGGCACGTAGGACGTTGCCTAGTGCCTATGACGAGGACTCAGTAGATTGTATTATTATTTTTGTGGTGTTTTCCTTACTGTGTCTCTAAAGATGAGGACACTGAGGCTCAGGCAAGGAACTTGCCTAAAGTTACAAAACTATAAGTATCTGAGCCAAATTTGGAAACAAGGTTCATATGCCTGTCACCCTGAGCATCCCATCCCATACAAATGATTCTGAGGGCCGGATAGGAGCGCTCTCCCACCATCTGCTCTCTGGCAGGTTCTGGAACAAGGAGCTGCTGCAGGACGTGTGTGCAGGCCTGGTGGAGGAGCTGTACCTGTCCCCTGATGCCCCTGGTGGCATGGTGGAGTTCCGGCGGACCCTCACCCTCAGCTTCTTCTTCAAGTTCTATCTGACGGTGCTTCAGAAACTGGGCAAAGGAAACTTGGAAAATGTGAGTGTGGGGGTGGGGGCAAGATAGAGACGCTCTGCAGGATGCGTTTGGGGATTTAAGAAGCCAGTCTGAGTGAGGGAGTACTGTGGACCAGGTGGTAAATTTGCTTCTCCCTTCTGACGTCTAAGCGCAGAGGAGAAAGTACGAAGGACGCATAGCCCAGGGAGCCGCATGGAGATGGGAGCCAGCAGGGTGGCTGAGAGGCAGAGCACTGGTCTGGGCATCAGTGACATGGGTTCTGGTTCCTGGCTGAGTCATTACCTCACCTGAGAACCTGAATAGGTCACAACTCTCTCGAACTCTCCCCTGGAAAATCTGCAAAAGGGGGTGGGTAGACCAGATGATCCTTCCAGAGGATAGCTGACACAGCTGTGGTTTTGTAGTTAGAATGGGAATGTGGAGTGAGACGAGAAGGTAGTCTGTGGAATGGGGATATGAGGTGGGGCTGCTACAGCCAGGGGCCAGTGGTCACTGCGGCGGTGTGTGTTCTGGAGGGGGTGCGGCTGAACGGGAGCCCGTCTCCCCACATTGGTTCATCAAGTGTTTATTTTGTACCTTTTATGTATAACATTGCACTAGGCGCTAAGGGGCAGCCTCGTGTGGGAGAGAACCTGGTCAGTAAAGGCCAGCCTAGAGTAACAACTGAGAAGATGGTATGGGGAGCACAAAGGAGAGAAGGCTCCACAGATGTGGGGACAGCTGACTGAAATCCCCCTTTGAAAAACATTTGTAATACTTATTTTCTTCTGATTATAAAAGCAATACACTTATTGTGGAAAACTTTGAAAACACAGAAATGTGTTAAAAGTTAAAATTGAAAATAAAAAAATTAAACATTTTTTGAATGAAAAATATTAAATTAAAAAAAATTTAAATTAACTGTTTTTGAAATTGAAATTTCTCTTCTCTCAGATCCTATAGAAAACCAGTGCTTATTTCTCTGATTTTTTTCCTACATTTATCTGTCCATCTCTCTGTCATTATGTTTCCTCTCTCTCTCTCTCTCTATCTCTCCTTCCACCCACCTACCTATAGACCTGCCATCTTCCTAGCTTTTGATCTGGAACATATCATTTTTCTAAACAGATTCGGAGGCATGCTGCATATAGAGTTTTATGCCCCCCTTGATTCTGTTGAGATGATACTGTGCACATTTCCCATATCATTAAATATTTCCCACAGAAATGAGGAGGAAGAAGCCTTTCCCAGCAAGGCTGGGGGAGAAAGAGCAGCGTGCATAAATGCAGTAGGGAGGGAAACCATTTGATGTGTTGGAGAAGTACAGACCATGCACCATGCAGGCTGCAGGGGTGGGAGAGGAGCTGAGGCTGATATTAAATACTGAGTTCTCGAGCCCCCGAGCTGATGTTGAGCTAGATCCAGCCAGAACTAGACGGCATGTGAAATGAGGAGATGAGGGGAACAGTTGTAACTTTTACCCCCTGGGGACAACCAAGGGTGGGATCAATGATAGAGTCATGATCACCATGGTTATCTTGCCTCCACAGAATTGTGCGAAGCTGGACCCCACTGATGCCAGTGCTACGTCACTCTTTCAGAAAGACCCTCCAGCCAATGTCCAGTTCTTCCAAGTGAGTATACGTGATGGCTGCCTAATATCACGGGCCCTTGCAGGGCATATCAGATGACGCTAACCATTGGTGAATGACCGACTCGAGTTGGATATAGGTGCTCAAAACTCCTTACTGCTTTGCACAGATATCCAGTGAGGCAAATGGGAATCATATTCATGTTGATGAAGCTTCCCCCTTCCCTACTTAAATTTCTCTCTTCGGATTACTCTCATCTTCACCTGCTCTTTAAAGAAAAAGAAAAAAATTTTTTTTTCCATTTTGTCTTTTCTGGTACCTCCGTGGGGCTAGTGTGCAAAGCCAGGCGTTCTCCTGAACATGGATACAAAACAAAACAGCAACTTTTTGAGAAGTACTAGATAAAGGATTAGCTTTTCCTATAAACATTTTGGATTTTGTGGGCCATACAGTCTCTGTTGCAACTCCTCAACTTTGTCATTGTAGCCTAAAAGCAGCCAGAGGTAATACATAAAAGAACGTGTGTGTACCAATAAAGCTTTATTTATAAAAGCAGCCAGTGGGCCAGATTTGACCCACAGGCCACGATTTGTGGACCCCTGCACTAGAGTATGGTGGTCCAAAGTGTGAACTCTGGGGCCTGACTGCCAGGATTTAAATCCAAACTCTGCCATGTCATAACTATAACTTAGGACAGGTCACTTCATCTCTGTACCTTTTGGACAAGTTACATATGCCTACCTGCAAGTGTGCGTAATGATGGCATCTCTTTCATAAGACGGCTCTGAGGATTAAATGTATCCGTACAAGTGAATAGCTTAGATAGCTCCTGGCATGTATTAAACATTCAATAAAATATTGGCCATTATTATTATTACTTTGAAAAACACAAAACCAGAATTTTATTATAAATACATTTTAGAACATTTTGGAAAGTACAGAAAGATATGAAGAAGAAAACAAAAATCACCCAAGATCTTACCTCCAAGAGAAAATCATTCCATTTTTGTTTACTTCTTTCCATTTTTTCCTATGCATACGTAGACATGTATATACTACATTTATAACATGTATATTTTTGTCCTACAGAATTCAAATGATCATACACACACACACACACACACACACAATGTTTTATAGCCTGTTTCTACACCTCACATGAGCATTCTTCTCATTAAAATTCTTCAAAGGTATGTCTTAACAGTTGCATACTATTGCATTGTATGCATATAGCAGAATCTTTTTACTCCATCCTCAATGAATGGACATAGAGGTTCCTCTTTAGTTATTTTTTTTTTGTTCCTTGTAGAGTGATACTTTGAGTTCCTTTCTAATGACTTCTTATCTGCCTTTCTGTTCCTGTGCCCCTCCTGCCGCCTTCGTCCTCACTCCTCAGGTGTGCTTTGGCTTGAAGCTCTCCATACTTTCCCTGGGCCTGTAGGGAAACATTGTCCTCCGCAGCTCAGCTTGACTGGTGACCATGTTGTTCCAGGAGGTGCCCGAGGGTCAGTCAGAGGAGGACATGGTGGGCCGGCCCCTGCCCCACCTGGCCGCGGCCATGCAGGCTTCTGGGGAGGCTGTGTACTGTGATGACATCCCTCGCTACGAGAATGAGCTGTCCCTCCGGCTGGTCACCAGCACCAAGGCCCATGCCAAGATCACGTGAGTATAGGAAATATTCTCGTCGTGGGGAAGGGCCCTGGGAGGCTCATCCAGGGCCTTCCAGTCTGGAGAGGAACATGGGGACTCTTCTTGAAACCAGCCCGGGGAGGAGCCGGAGGCTTTGGGGGCTCAGTAGTGCCTGGGAGGGTGAGGGGATGACATTGGAGGTATAGATAGGGGCCCGATGAGGGAAGCCTTGGATGCTGAACCGGGAGATTACACGTGGCCTGAAAAGCAGTGAGGAGCTTTTAACAGGAACAGGTTAGATCTGCACTTTGATGTTGGGCTAAACGTCAATGCCGAATTTCAGGAGGACTTGAGTCAGTATTAAGGGGAAGTGCATGGCCTTAGAGATTGTGTCCCTGCTCCGGCGCTTTGCCACCGAGACGTTGGCCTGCATGCTTAAGCTCTCAGTTTCCCCATTCACAATAGGATGTTTTCATGAGGATCAGTGATGGAGTCCACAAAGGACCTAGCAGAGAATAATCACTTGTACCTGTTTGTTGAACTTGGAGAACCCAAATGACAAGAATGGCCACCTCTATGATAATAACAATAATACCCAACGCTCATAGGGCACTTAATATTTGCTGCAGCTTGGTTTAAAGCATTTTCCACAGATTGGCACATTTACTACTCTCAGCAACCCTATCGGCAGGTCCCGTTATCCCCATGTTCCAGATAAGGAGACAGGCACAGACACGGTCAGTTACCTGCCCCGCGTCCCAGAGTCGGCGGCAAAGCCAGAGTTTGAAAGCAGGCAGCACTGGCCGCTGGATGCTCAGGCCAGAAGCTGACTGTGATTTGTGCGTGGGCATTAGACGCAGAGCCTGCTGAACAGAGAAACCCTCCTTGGGTCCCGCCCCTGCAGGGATTAGCAACCCAGTCTCTTCAGAGTCACTGGTTTGTCCTCTGCTGCTCCCAGCCACCTGGAGACAGGCTCTGGGAATAGTAACATGGACACAGATAAAACCTAACAGATAAGTAAACCCCTCCAGCTCTCTGAGAAAAAAAAAGAAAAAAAAAAGTTTAAGAAGATACGGTTGCCTGCTTTAGGGTAAATTCATTTGCCTTTGTCCTTGTCTTGAGCTCATACTGACCTCACTGACCACGATCCACATTGTCTACATTCAGAGAACTTTGCTCCACCAGAGAGGTGTGTGAATGAATATAGTAGGAGGACGGGGGACTCTGTAGCAACTGCAAAGATCCGGGCTTTCCCGGCTGTGTGTACGTGGAGGGCAGTAAGGTATAGCGGAAGTGGACCTGGCTTGGGCTTTTTTGTAACCTAACCTCATGCCTAACCCCAGCAATGCTGCTCTCTGGCTGGGTGACTTTGGATAAGCCGCTTAATTTCCCCGAGCTGAGGTTCCCCAAATGTAACCTGGGAATAATGACAATGACTTTCTGGGGGCTGTGATGTGGCTTGCCCATTTGGAAGTTGGTTGGTACTCAGAATAGTTTCCATACTTTTCTCTGAGGTGCCTCTGTGCTATTTCCCCATGGGGGCCCGGGCCAGAGTGAACAGTACATAGTTGTGACTGTTATAAGTGATGCAGTCTCCAGGCATTCTCCCTCTCAGGACTGCTGAGGGCCGGGGTGCCCTGCCGTTCTGGGATAGCTCCATGAAGGTGAGGAGAGAAATTTGGCTGTGTGACGATGTTCAGGGCCATTTGATCAGTGGTGCAGCAAGGGCCCCAACATGCTGATTCAGTGTGGGAATTAGCTGTGATGTGGGTTTGAGCTGGAGCTTTCAAGAGTCAATGCTACTCACTGTGATTCAGTTCCCTCACAGAGGGTCCCTGGGGGCGGGCTGTCCTGTTCGTCTTCCATCCCCCACAGCACTCAGCATGGTGGCCTTCACAGGGGAAGCATTCAATCAGCATTTGCAGAATAAGATAAGGTAGGATAAGATAGGATATAGAATATAGGATGGGATAAAATAGAACAGACTAGAAGTGGTGAAAGGAGGAATTCAAGTGGAGGAAAAACCATCAGTGTGAGGACAGAGGTATCCAGTGGGGTGGTGGGTCTTTTGCTCTGGTTTCCTGCCTGGGCGCCTCACTGTGCTCATTCTTGCAGGTGCATAGATATTTCAGAAGCTCAGAAGGTGCCAGGGTTTGTTTGCTTTATCTCTGCTGAGGATGTTCCTGGAAGTAATAAAACAGGAATTTTTAATGATGAAACAGTCTTTGCAAAGGATGAGGTAGGTCTTGGATTTTTTTCAGATATGAAGTTAGTGGAATGAACGCTTGAGTTTTAATTTATGCTCATGCCTCCAAATCCCTAATCTTGAAAAGATTCCATATTTGCACATACTGCGGCCATCATCCGATTGGTCAGGGTGCAGGACAATCGGTAAAGGGATGGAGTCTGTCTGGTGGCACTTTAAACTTTCACTTAGTGTTTACTTGTTTATTTAACTGATGGTTGCTAATTGCACATAGTAGGATGAGTCCCAGCCAAAGTGACATTAAAACAAGACTGGTGATTGTTTTTGAACTACCAGTTATGTTCTTAGGGGTTTGATGTTAAGTTCCTTTATTAAAGAAAATAAAAATGTGGCAAACAAACTAACCAGAATAGAAATCACAATACCATCACTATGTGTATTGATAATTCACTTATATGAAAGTTCATCTATTGATATACAGAGTTCTCACACACACACACACACACACACACACACACACACACACACACTTTCCAAACATTCAAAATGGCGGCTACGAAAAACCATATACTTCTAGGATAGTTCTCAGTCACTTTACGATTCCAGTACAGATCAAATGCAATTTGGAGATGAGCAGGTGTTGCTGAAGGGCAAATTCACTTTCTTATTAATGTGCAAGTGAAGGAGAGCAATCAAAAACTACAACCATGAGACACAAGAACTCCATCTGACAGAAGAACAAATTACTTTTACAAACTTCAAGAGCCTCTAAGACCACTGCTAGCATTATGGGTAGTGAGAATCAGCCAAGTATAACCACCACAGCCCTAATCAATTAAGTCAACAACTTAACTGGGTCCTCAAGAGATAACAATCAGAGACAGTATGGGTTTCTAGTGTCAGAAACCTCATATTCCAAAGTGATGAATTGGACATTTTTTTTTTTTTTTGGTTTATATTTTGGGGAATGTTGGAAGAAAATTACCTGTGAAGGAATTGAATCATTAAGTAATGAGAAAATGACAATCCTTATTCTATAAATCTAACAAAAAACTGGTTTATGGGTCATCCAGTCTAAGAACCAGCATTTGGAAACTACTGCTTCTCGGCATCTAGATGAAGTATAAGACACGAGTACTGCCTTTGAGAAGCTTTTGGTGTAAATCTGGAAACAAGATAAAAGAGAGTGGGGTGGCAGAAGAGAATGAAACTGGAAGTTGGCGCTAAGATTTAGTCGCGGTCTAGCAATGTGCCAAGGCAAGACTGTCATCTTGCCTTCTGGGTCTGCATCTCTTTCCCCTAAGAACAAGGGTGCTGGAGTGGATCTGAGTCAACAGAGAGACTTCGTGCTGCCATAACTCTGTTCTGCTGCTCACGACATGACTAATCAATTGCCATATTTTATCCTGGGCAACTTCTCAACAAGCTGCCAGTAGTAAATCATCAGAATTGGTCTTTGAGATGAAGTGAGTTTACCATCCTGATACTAGTGATCTCCAAGTCCTATTCCAATTCCACTGATTCTAAACACTTATGAAGAAGCACATAATCCCAAATAGTAGGACAAAGACATGAAAAGACTCCAGGGCATTCCTGAAAGGTACCTTAAGGAAACTGTGGGGGCAAAGACTTCCTTTGCCTTTTGAACAATCCAAAAGAATTTGCTTCGTGAAGAACACGTGATATTCTTTAACCGTCTGGCTCTGTTCCCAGGTGACCTGTGTTGGGCACATCATTGGCGCTGTGGTCACCGACACCCCAGAACATGCACAGAGAGCTGCTCAAGGGGTGAAAATCACCTATGAAGAACTTCCTGCCATTATCACAATTGAGGTAATTGAGAAAGGGCCACATGGAAATGGGTGAGCTCCCTGTGCCTGGAGGCACCTTTACTGGGATCCTTTAGGGAGGATTTTTAAATCTCTTCCAGTCCCAGGATTGTGTGGTCTTCCGAAACCTTCCCCATCATGGTCCCAGACTCAGTCCACTAGTGGCCAAATTCGGTTCCTCCTTCCCAATGCCAGCTCCCATTGGTTCCCTGAGGGACCCCACTTTTCCTCAAGATTCAAGGTTGTCCACCTATCTCTGAGGAAATGGAGGAATGCGACCCCCTGGGCCACACACAAGCTTACTTTAAGTCTGTGTAAGACATTTGTAGAGATGTCTGTGTGAGAAGAGAGAGGGAGTTCCAGCAGCTTCTCTTCCCAGGTCGAAAACGACCTTCCTTCTCCTCTGAAAGTCCACTCACTGAAGCCTCTTTCTGGTCCTCAGGATGCTATAAAAAACAACTCCTTTCATGGGTCTGAGCTGAAGATTGGGAAAGGAGACCTCATGAAGGGATTTTCGGAAGCAGACAATATTGTTTCAGGTATAGCCGGTACCATGGGGTCCCAGGCACGAGTTGGCCCTGGTTTATGAATTAAATTCAAGGGCTGGACCTTGAGTCCTAGAGCAGGGGAGTGAATTTTTACCAGAAGAGTCCTCCTGACATTTGTAACCAAATAGTAGACAGTTGGCAGGGAACGACCCTCTGTCATCTTCATCTCTGCCCTCCAGTCTCTAGGCTAGATTAGACCTAAGGGATTCTTGGGAACTGGTAGTATGTCGAATTTGGAAGACTGTCCAGGGAAGGTAGCGGCCACAGATCCTGGCCCCCCACTGTGGGCCCGCAGGCAGTCCTCACCCATCTGCAGCCAGGGCTCTCCCCCTCTCCCCCTCCTCTGCCCTCCCCCCCTCCTTCCCCACCCCCACACCATGGAGTTAGGCCTCTAGCTCCCACACAGCGCAGGGCTGCCGACCAGACCCCTTCTGGAATTGTCACCTACACGGTCCCTCGTGCACTGCTAAGTCTCTGCTGAGCCAGCTTTCCAGTTGGCCGGATACCTTCAGTTTCAGAAGATGATCTCATTTTCAGCTTTTCAGTCACATCTGTTAATTCCTTCTTTACCTTTCCCAATATTTTACAATAATAGTTTAAAAGTCTTTAATGTTTGCAGTGAAAGAAAGCGTCATGTTTGCTGCATTTTGGTATCATTCTGGTTTCTTTGTTGGGGTGGGGGATTCAGCTCCCAGATGGCTAAGGCTTTGAGACCCTTTCCACCCATGTTGGGAACCTGGAGGTGACCTGTGAGCGGTTGGTTCCTGCCCAGGGCCCAGGGCGAGCATGATCTCCTTGAGCAAACTCAGGATCACTGTGGGGGTCTTGTTGCTCCCCCAGGCGAGGTGCACATTGGTGGCCAAGAGCACTTCTACCTGGAGACTCACTGCACCATCGCTGTCCCGAAAGGCGAGCAGGGGGAGATGGAGCTCTTTGTGTCTACACAGAACACCATGAAGACCCAGGTAGGCGTCCTGTGGGTCAGCTCCGGGGCCCGGGGAGGACACTGGGGAGTGTGGCAGACTAGGCATGGCAGTGTGGGACATGGGGAAAGGGAGATCTGGGCTGGGCCAGAAGGGGATTTGAGGGTCTGGAGTGCTGGATCCCAACACCAGCAGCTCAATGGCTGCCTGGGTATGTAGGGGGAGGGGGAGCTTCTGGAATCAAGGAAAGTCTCCATATTCACAGCAGTAATTAGGCTCATGGATGTCGGACAGGCTCGAGCTCAGGCCTGAAGTAAGTCCAGATGATACATTCAGTGCAAGTAATTTTTCTTTTGTCCACAGAGCTTTGTTGCAAACATGTTGGGGGTTCCAGCAAACCGGATTTTGGTCCGAGTGAAGAGAATCGGAGGAGGTTTTGGAGGGAAAGAGACCCGGAGCACTGTGGTATCCACAGCAGTGGCCCTGGCTGCACACAAGTGAGTCCTCCCTGCCAGTTCCTGGGAAGGAGAATAGGCTGCCTCTGCCAGGAAGGCTTTCTGGATTTCCCCCTTTAAGAAGTAGATTCCCCTTGCTTTGAATTTTCCGAGCCTTCTGTTTTTAGAGCTCTTGGGCATTGGGATGAGGGTAATACCCTGTTTCTTTGTGTTCCACGCATGGATCGTGTCTTGTCTTCCCTATCTGGCTGTGAGGGCCCTGCGGGGCCAGGACACACCTCACATCCTTCTATTCCCTGCCTTGTCCAGCACGGTGCCTACACAGCTAGACAGCGAGGCAGCCAAGCACAGGTCTGCGTGTGCCAGGTGGAAAGAGAATTGTCCTGTGCTGTTTTCATCCCTGGGACTGACAAGAATGGGCCATTGCAGAGGCTCCCGGGGTTCTAACCCTCTGATGCCTCCCTCAGGACTGGCCGCCCTGTGCGCTGCATGCTGGATCGTGATGAGGACATGCTGATAACTGGCGGCAGACATCCCTTCTTGGCCAAATACAAGGTTCCAGACGTCGGCAGCTATGCAGGGGATGGGAGGGACAGTGCCATCTCACTGGGACAGCTGGGGATGAAGGTCCAGGGATCCTGGGACATATTCTTAACATTTTTCATGACTACCTGTAGAAGTTCAAAGAAGAAATAGCCACGAGAAAAATTCAAATTGGCCAACAGCAACATAGAGGGGTGATGCTGGCTGGCCACCTCCCAAGTGATGTCCCAGTGTGGTATCTATACCTTTTGTGAATTTGCTCTGGTCCATATCTGGTCTTTGTCCACTCAGGCTGAGAAGCATGACTTTTCAGCAGCCCAGGGGTAAATCCATCCTGCAGAATGTTCTAATGTTCATGTGTTCACTGCCTGATATAAAAACCAGAACGACTGCTTAGTGCTTAGTAACTTACAATGAGAAATGAAACTGCCCAGGGTCTGGGCAGGCCCAAGTTGTTAGGGTGGGCACCTGCCCCATCAGACCGTGTATGGCTGGTCACTGCCAGTTCCTCTGTGGGATGGTCCCTTTTCTGGGTCCCTTTGGATCACTATGCATCCTGTCCCTCTAAACACCAGCATAACCTGCCAGATCCCAGTCTGGGAGTCCTTCTCTCCATGAGCTGGCGTTGAACATCTCCCCTTTGACCTCTTCTGATTTTGTTTCATGATTGAACTCCCCCAGAGGGATCATATTTCCCTTATTCCCAAATTCATGTGGGCCCAAAGAAAGGAACTCGGTCTCCTGAGTCCCAGTTCCTCACTTATGGAATGGCCTGTAAAGTTTGTTCTGATGGCCATATAAGGTCAGGGATATGAAAGCACATTCATGCTTGTTTGGGGGGTAACTTGGTTTCTGCTGGCCAAATGCTGTAAGGGATGTCTCCAGTATCTTTCTCAGTTTTTCTGCCCAGCCCTCCCCTCTCTGCCTCCTCACTCCCTCTCACACAACCAGAAGCCAGGAGTAGGTAGGAGGAAGGAGGAGTGTGGGGAGAAGGTGTGTCCAGGGTTGAGGAGCCATGGAACGTCACTGGAGAGATGTTAGTTCCTCTCTGCTTCACCTGTTAAGCTCTGGTGACCTCGTTTTCATGGTGTGATGTCTTATTCTTTCTGCTTCCTCCAGGTAGCATAGGTGGGAGGGGATGACTCGAGTTAGCAGAGGAAGGGCACTGGTGAGAAACCCCTCTCCTCAACAGGTTGGCTTCATGAAGGATGGGAAAGTGGTGGCTTTGAAGGTGGAGCACTACAGCAATGCGGGGAACACCTTGGATCTCTCCCAGAGTGTAAGTACAAGGCACCCCTGCATCCCGGCGGTGGGGTGACTGGGAGGTCAAGGGCGGGCCCCACAGCCATCCTGGCATGGGCCTCCTCAGTTCCTGCCTGTTACTGTGGTAGTAGCCTCCTCATTGGTCCCCGTCCTCAGGTTCTCCACCCTTGGCTCATCTCTAAAGCACAAAGATAATCATATTACTTTCCTGATTGGAAACCCTTCCTACTTTTTCAAGATACTTTGCCAAACAAGCAAAGTTAGTTACAAAACTTGATGCATAGTCTGGTGATATTGCATGTATGTGTATGTAAAATTAACATATGCCTCTATTATATATATATATAATGATATGCATGGAAGATTCCAAAAGAACATACACTAAACAATGATTGGGTGGGACAAAGGGGGGGGCACTCACTGTCATTTCCTATATAACACATTTTTGTAATGTTTGAATTTTAAGTAATGAATTGAATTTCTTTTTTTTAGTAACAGTTTCATTGAAGTATAGTTTATACACCATAAAATTCACCCATTTGAAGTATATAATTTAATGGTTTTTAGTAAATTTAAAGAGTCATGCAACCATTATCATGATCTAGTTTTCAAACATTTTCCTCACTTCAAAGTGATCTCTTGCAGTTGCTCCTGTTCTCACCCCCACCCAACCCCAGGCCTAGACACCCACCAGTCTACTTTCTGTCTTTATAGATTTTCCTCTTGGACTTGATTCATATAAACAGACTCATATACTATGTAATTTTTTGTGTCTGGCTTTTTATCTCAGATTAAAGTTTTTAGGTTCATCCATGTTAGAGTATGCATTAGTCCTTCATTCTTTTCTGTTGATAATATTTCATCATATGGATAGACCATATTTTGTTTTCCATTCACCACTTGATGAGCATTTGAGTTGTTTCCAGTGTTTAGTCTTTATGGATAAAGGCTATTTATTTATTTATTTTTTAAAGATTTTATTCATTTGAGAGTGTGAGAGAGAAAGCACAAGCAGGGGAGAGAGAGAGAAGCAGGCTCCCTGCTGAGCTGGGAGTCTGATGTGGGGCTTGATCCCAGGACCCTGGGACCATGACCCGAGCAGAAGGCAGATGCTCAACCAACTGAGCCACCCAGGCGCCCCTCCTTTGAGTCTTTTTTTTTTTTTAAAGATTTTATTTATTTATTTGAGAGAGAGAGAATGAGAGAGAGCACATGAGAGGGGGGAGGGTCAGAGGGAGAAGCAGACTCCCTGCCGAGCAGGGAGCCCGATGCGGGACTCGATCCAGGGACTCTAGGATCATGACCTGAGCTGAAGGCAGTCGCTTAACGACTGAGCCACCCAGGCGCCCCCCTCCTTTGAGTCTTATGTAGACATGTATTTTTGTTAATTTTGAAAGTTAACGGTTACCTTTGTGATACTACTTTTTATAATTTTTTAAAAATCTTAATTTTATAACCATATTAGTTATATATGCATAGATTCTTCTTGTAAAAATAAGTCACATTTCAGGAAAAACAGAAGTTCCCATGAATCCACACCCCCTGTGCCTCTCTTCTTTGCTAGGGGCTAACTGGCTCAATTAGAAAACTTCACACTTCAGATCTAGTGTGAAAACGTCTCAAAAAAAAGAAACACATTTAGCATTCTCACCATTTGCAATACATGCCTCTTGGTGTTGTAGGAAAAATCAGGTTGAAAAAGATACAGTGCTTGTCCCCAAAGACTTTAGAAGCTTTTAAATTCAATCCAGCAAACATTTATTGAGTGCCTAGAGTGGCAACATAAAGAAGAATATATGGCATTGTTTCTGCCCTCAGGAAGTTCACAGTGTGGTGGGGGAGACAGATAATAAAAGACAAAATGAAATAGAAGTACAAGTTGATAGAGTGCTAAGGGAAAGCAGAAGTGGAATTAATTGAGACATACTAAAAGCATCTAGGATGCCTAAGACTGAAATAACCAAAGACACAAAAAGCAACCTGTGGGAAAGAGAGTCTATACACAGGGAAGTAAACCAAACCCCAAATGAAACAAACAAATAAAAGCTGCCATTGGTCTCATCAGAGAGATGAATTATTATACCTTCAAGAAAGAATAGGATGCCATAAAAATGGAACAGTCAGAGAATAAAAATGAACTCTGGTGAATTAAAACTCTGAAAGCAGAAGGGTTGGAAGAAACTTGAGCAAATCTCCCCAGGTAAAGACAAAAAATATGGAAAAATAGGAGAGAAGATACTACAAAATTCAAGGACTCGTCCAGGAGATCCAAATAATCAAAGTTTCAGAGAGAAAGAATGGAAACAAGAAAGAGGAGGAAACTGTCAGGAAGTGA
Organism: Leptonychotes weddellii; assembly: GCF_054177405.1. Taxonomy (NCBI): domain Eukaryota; kingdom Metazoa; phylum Chordata; class Mammalia; order Carnivora; family Phocidae; genus Leptonychotes; species Leptonychotes weddellii. The sequence continues at coordinate 100,543,194 of NC_138378.1, forward strand.
CTCAGGAAATCCCCCCAAACTGATGGGCATACATTTTGAGATTAAAAGAGCCTGTCCAGTAACCAGCACAATGAAGGAAAATAGACCTATGCTAAGTTACATCATTGGTAACTTTGAGAAACCTGGGGATAAAGAAGATTTTACAATTTTCAGGAAGGAGAAAAGCAGAACTGTTTCCAAGAATTGGAAGGACATTGATTGGATTTGTCAATACTGGAGAGCTAGGATGTGCCAGTAAAATGCCTTCAGAATGCTGAGGGAAACTGGAAGACCTATTTCCAACCTAGAATCCTATATATGGCCGAATCATTAAGGATGAGAGTTTCAGAAAGACATTTCAGGCATGCAAGTCTCAAAAATGTTCCTCTCTACACACTTTTTTTTTTTTTGAGAAGATATTCAAAGATGTACTCCAACAAAATAAGGGTGTATGACTAGGAAAGGGGAAGATATGGGTTCCAGGAAGGGGAGATTCAATATGGAGAGAGGCAAAGACAATCTGGGATGAATGTGAGAGGAAGATCCCAAGGTAACAGCTGAACAGTGGGTCTAATGGGCTGCCCGTTGAAATTGGAGTCGACCAGAAGGCTTCAGGAACAATTTCTTTAAAAAGATAAGGCTGCTAGAAAGTCTAAAGTGTTCAAACATCTTGAGAGCAGATTTCTAGCACTGGGGAAAACTTTAAGTTGATTAGTAATAATTGCATGGAAAACTAAGAAAATTAAAAAGTAAAGATAATTGTTAACTCCGGGGGGGAGAAATGTTATCAAGAAAGAAGTAATCATAGTATAACTATGTGGTTCAGCTGTCAGTAATGTTTACGGATGATATCAAACTGACTATTGATCAGATCCAAATAGAACTATATGGGGAGGACGGGGGACAGGAAGGTGATGTATTTTCAGGGGAAGGGGATTAGGCGGGAATGAAATCCCCCTTTTCTGTAACAAGAAAACAGTCTAAGCATCTACAGCTGAAAACATCAAGAAATTTCAGTGTAAGGCATTATTTAGAGATGTGGAAGTTAATGTAAAGAGCTGCTAAAGAATGAGCTAGGAGAACTGTAAGTGGAGTAGAAAGAAGGAAAGTGGGGGTTGCTGTTTTGCATAACACAAACTTACAGAAATATTTGACTCTTGAAACTGTTTGCCATACAACTCTAATGGGAATACGAACTACTTTAAAGTTAATTCATAAGATCACCTATTTTTTTTGGAAGAGGCAAGTGATCAATCCTAACTGGAGAGTTTGGGAAGGGCTTCCCCAGGGAGGAGCTGAATGAGGATGTTAGGTAGTAGGTGGGTAAGGTGAGGAGAGGCATACCAGGTAAGAGGAACATATGTATAGTCAGAGGATAAAGAATACACTGGGGGAAGGTCATAAAGAGTCTTGAATTCCATGCTGAAAGATATACAGACTTCATTCCAAAGAGCGTAAGGGGCATTTTTAAGCAAGTGGTTGAGCTGAGATGACCTTATATTTTCGTTTGAGGAGTAGGTTAGAGGATGGAGAGACACAGAGGCTGGGAGCCCAGTCAGGAGTCCTGGGTTGCATACCAGGGAAGAAGTAACTTGGGCCTGAGGGGCCAAGCAGGGCTGGGGAAGACAAAGAGGGTGCAGCCCTTGATGTCCTTTTTTTGAGGAGCCAATGACATTGGCGCACTCTTCTCTCCCATTTTGGTTTCTTCTGCTCCAGATAATGGAACGAGCCCTATTCCACATGGACAACTGTTACAAAATCCCCAACATCCTGGGCACTGGGCGGCTCTGCAAGACCAACCTGCCCTCCAACACAGCCTTCCGGGGCTTTGGGGGGCCCCAGGGGATGCTCATTGCCGAGTATTGGATGAGTGAAGTCGCTCTGACCTGCGGGCTGCCTGCAGAGGAAGTGAGTCAGCCGGGAGTTTGGTGGCGTGGGTCAGAGAGGTTAACCTACTTTGAGGGGACAGTGGCTTTGTGTCTTGGGCATCTCCCAGGGGGGCAGAGGAGAGGCAGGTGCTGTGGAGGGGGTCAGAAGCTTAACTTGAGGTTGTACCCCTTCATCCCTTGCCACCAGCGAGCCCTCAGTGTCTCTCTCTCCTTGCAAAGGTGAGGAGGAAAAACCTGTATAAGGAAGGGGACCTGACACACTTCAACCAGAAGCTTGAGGCGTTCACCTTGTCCAGGTGCTGGGATGAGTGCCTCGCAAGCTCTCAGTATCACGCCCGGAGGAGTGAGATTGACAAGTTCAATGAGTAAGCACGGGGAGGGGAGGAGTCCAGTGTTCTGGTGCTCTCTCAGGTCTCCTATTCTGCAGCCTCTTTGCTGAACTGAGAATACCAGGCTAAGAATTTAACAGATAACTTGTGGGAGTGCTGAGTGCTGCCCCTTTTGTAGCCATCTCTTTAAGATCCTGAAATGATGTTGAGCCTGGGAGCAGATAGGCTTCCAGCCTGCCCTCAGCATCATAGCCCATCGGTATGGTTCGTCTTTATGGATTTGTCCACCTTAGGGGCACACCGGCCCAGAACTCAGAACACCACAGTTATACGTCTGCCTCTGACATGAATCTATAAGTGTGACCTTGCCATCACTCCATCAGCTTGGGCCTCAGTTTCAACATCTGCACAATGGGGATAATGACACCGGCTCTGTTTCCTCACTGACTTACCCAGAAAACGAAGTAGAAAGCGCTAAGGAGGTGTTACCAGTATCATCACTGAGCACAGTTCATCCTGGGACAGTCACAGTCCGAGATCACCAGGGCACCCTGACCCCATCTCAACTCCACTCTGGGGGGAAGTGACAATACTTTGAAGTCCAGGCTCTCAGGGGTGGGCCCTGCTTCAGCTGTGCGGAAGGACCCAGAACCCAAATCCGAATTTTCTCATTTGGTTTACCTAAGTGGGGCATAACTCAGTTATGATAAGTACTATGTGGGCAGCTCCAAGGTTGCCTTGTTCCAATTTTGCAAAGATGTTGTCTGAAACTATGAGCTGACACAAACATGATAGAGAAGGTTCTATGAGAATCTCCCTTTTTCTCCAGGGAGAATTGTTGGAAGAAGAGAGGATTGTGCATCATTCCTACCAAGTTTGGAATAAGCTTCAGTATTCCTTTTCTGAACCAGGTAATTACTTTTTATAATTTTGTCCCTCTCCACTGGGCTGGGGCCCCATTTCCCCTCTGTCTGCAGTATTGCAAGGGAAGGGCCATTGTCCCTGGTAACAGAGCTGAGTGGAAGGGCTCTCTGCTGTTTAAATGAAGTTGAACTTGCATATTCCTGTTTGTCCAGAATGTCATAGGTCAGTGAGGGCAGCATGGGACTCAGAGATCTGGGGTCAACTTCTAGTTCTTACTCTTCCTGGTTGTAGGGCCACGGACAGCTACTCTGCCTTTCTGATCCTATGGCTTCATCCGTAGAGTGAACACAAAGACATTTATTTGACCTCCTTCCTTCTGGGGATGGGAGATACACGTAGAGAAATAGGAAAATGTTCACAAACTGTTGAATGGCTACATCATTAAATCCCAAGATTTATACCGCTTCAGTTTTCATCTAAGATTTCTATCCAAAATGCTGCCACTGGTTTTCTTCCTCCTGGGCTCCAGCACCATTGGTCCCAAGCCTCAAGTTGAGTTAGGATTTACCGAATTTTGTGTTTGGTGTCCTTGTATTCCCTTAGGCAGGAGCCCTGATTCATGTGTATACAGATGGCTCCGTGCTGCTGGCCCACGGGGGCATGGAGATGGGCCAAGGCCTGCACACCAAGATGATCCAGGTGAGCAACCTGGAAACTGGGAGCCCTCTCTGGCCCTGTGGCTTCCGGGGGAGGGAGGGTGTGGTGAGATGCTGAGCCGCAGCGCACAGCAGAAGGAGAAGCAGGCCCCAGCTCTGGCCCAGGCTCTGCCGACATGAGGTCATGGGCAAGTCTTCTCCCCTCCTGGCCTCTGTTTCCTCATCTGTGCAAAGGGGTTGACCAGGTGACCCCTGAGGTCACTTCCGTTGCCAACATTCTAGGGCTCTGTGATTGTGTTGGTTTGCAAGCTCCTGGGGGAGCTTCCCGGGTGTGATCGGACACTGGTCCCTTTACTCAGAGACAGAAAAAAGAGGCCCAGGTTGGCAGGTCACAGTTTTAATAAGCAAAAGGCACTTACAGAAGAGACTTGCCTTGGGTGGTGGCAAGATGAATGATCCCCACGCCTGCCCACCAAGTCTTAAAAGTTCATAGAGAGAGAGGCCTTAACTGGGTTTAGTTAAGGTGCTGTGCAGGTGTGCTCAACCCCACATCATCATCCTTGGAGGCCGTGTCCTTGGAGTAGCCTTTGGGAGCAGGAAAGGCAAGCAGAACCCATATTCCAAGGACAGGGGAAGGGGTGAGGAGCCTCCGATTCCCCAGGTCCAGCTCAAGGGTCAACTGGGGGTCACATCTTTTGGATGCCCTTCCCTAACAGTGTATAAGTGGGTGTGTTGTGGGTAAAAAGGTAGCCAGTTTCCCCCACACAGTGGAGCTCGGATATTGGAACTGGATTAGAGTTGGCACACCTGCTTGGCTCATGGACTGGCCAAATTGTATTTTTTTAAAAAAAGCCAAGGTTAGGGGCACCTGAGTGGCTCAGTCTTTAAGCATCTGCCTTCAGCTCAGGTCATGATGCCAGGGTCCTGGGATCGAGCCCCGCATCGGGCTCCCTGCTCCTTGGGAAGCCTGCTTCTCCCTCTCCCACTCCCGCTGCTTGTGTTCCTGCTCTCGCTGTATCTCTCTCTGTCAAATAAATAAATAAAATCTTTAAAAAAATTAAAAAAATAAAAAACCAAGGTTAGCTTTAAAAAGTGCTGTGAGTCACCATTGGGTTTATGAATTTTTTTATCCAAAAAAATCAATCCATAAAGTTCTGCTTCAAACTGAGACAGGTATGAAAACATCCCAGTCTCAATAGGATTATAGTTTATAAAATTATTTTGTTGCCTGCAACAGCGAACCTGAGTCTGGCTTGGGAAGAAGGCATCCAAGCCCCGTGCTAACCCCTCCCTGAGAGGGTGATATTGTCTCTTTTCCCAGGTGGCCAGCAGAGCTCTGAAAATCCCCATCTCTAAGATTTACATCAGTGAGACGAGCACTAACACCGTGCCGAACACCTCTCCCACGGCCGCCTCCGTCAGCTCTGACCTCAACGGACAGGCTATCTATGTAAGTAAGGAGCCTGGGCAGCCACCAGAGCTGAGGGCCAGCCCAGGACTTTGGGCTCAGAGAGAACCCTGGGGTGGGAGCTGGAATGGTCCTCGTAGGCTCTTGGGCTGTGGCCATGCCTGGGCTCTCTTATCCAGGAGAATGCTCTTCCTCCTGACACCAAGCTGAAAGAGATACCTAAGAGCCATATCGCTTCCATTAAAGCCAAGAAGGATGAGTGTAGGATGGGGAGGAGATTTGGAGGGTCACAGGGTGCGTTCTGGAAAGATACTCCCCAGCATTAGAACTGGCTGTAAGACTATGGACTGAGATTGGAATTGGATTTTGGCGTTGGCCAGGTCAGACTCACTTGCTTCTCTTTCCACGTGAGGGATGTAATTAAGAAAACGGTTTGATGGGAGAAGTCATCTCCTTTGAGAACCCTCAAATATTTCATCTTCTGTAGCCTAAGAACTGGGTGTTCTCCCAGCAAGGGTCAATGCCGTTTCCTTTGGCAGGGTCTTGTGGCTTCCACCCCAGGTCTCAGTCGTTCCTGAGAAGGTGGAAAGGCTATCTGAATGGCACAGCATTACTTGGAGGTGACCTCGCTGAGGTCCTTGGGGTTTTGCCTGGGCCAGGAAATGCAGAAGATTAATATGTCTGGTATGTGGTGGATGTGTTCTTAGGAAGCTTGTCAGACCATCCTGAAAAGGCTGGAACCCTTCAAGAAAAAGAATCCTACTGGCACCTGGGAAGAGTGGGTAAGTCTGAGCTGATCCAAGTTGCTTTTGAAAATGAGAGACATTAAAGGCAGGCTCTCTGTCCCTCCCGCTGCAGGAATAGGGTCGTGGTCTAGTCACAGGCAGAGAAGCTGAAGTGGTGTGTATGGTTTCACAGGACAAGGAAATGCTCCACCTTGCTGGGCCCCCTGGTCTGTGGTTTTCATAGTTGAAGGAAGTTACCTGAGGAAAAATTTTGATCCAGGATCTTGACAACCCTGTGGGGACTGGGAGATTGACTGCCCTGAGCCTCAGAAGGTGGGGTGACTGCTGAATGTGCCTCACTCGGGCCTGGTTCCACAGCCCACTCATCCTCAGTCTTGATGAGCCTGGTTTTCTTCAAACCTCCTGCTGTCAGAAGGCTGCTGCTAGCAGCTCTGTGGTCTGGGTCCACTGAGGCTCCGTCTGTGAAGGAGTGGGGGAAAAAGACATTACCCAGGAGTTTATATCATTCCTGTGGTTTTAGAAGTGACAGGCAAGCACTCATAATAAGAAGGAGCCCAGTTCTCTGGTTTCTGGTTTGGAGGCTGTGTGTCGGGAACCCTCAGAGGGAAGCCACAAGGATGTCTCTCTCTGGCGGGAGACTGCATCTCTTCCAACAAGCAGACACCTCAGTGACAGCCCGTCTTTATCATCTCCCAGAGTTGGGGTGGGAAAAGTGGGCACAGTGATAACATATAGCATGAGCCCACGCATGACCCAGTCAGATAGTATACGTCTCCCTCAACAGACCCAAAGAAAATAAGCTATTTCTCTCAGATCCCCTCACCTTACTGCGCCTCATGTGACTGACCTCCACTTCCCTTCCCACACTCACAGATACTACACACGTAAATACCATATGAATCTAGGTTGATTTTGGTAGTTTGGATTTCAGCACAGAGACACGGAGAGGCAAGCTTGAGCTGGACGTTGAGGGGAGAAAAGGATTTGGGCAGATACAGTGGAGGAACCGCGTGAATGAAGGTGTAGAGCTGTGGGGATACGGAGGGGCTGGGAGAGAGCTGACACTTGAGTTTGGCTGGTGCGGCCATGATGTGTGTGCGACCTGAAACCAGAGAGAACACTGGGGTCCTGAATGTCAAGCATGTGCTCTAGAGACAATGGGGAGTCATCCAAAGCTCTAGAGCAGGGGGGTGACGTGGGCAGCGTGGTACATTAAGATGCTCAGTGTGGTTGGGCTGGGCTCCCCGGCGGGGTGGGGAGGCTACTCGAAGGCCGAAGACCAGCTGAGAGGGTGCTGTAGCCCCCAGGCTTCCGGTGCAGTCTCCTCAATGCAGTGAGTGTGTGAGGCAAGCTGTGGTTCACAGAGTTGGTCAGCTTCCAGATGAGGAGGGTGAACCCATGAAATCTTAGTGCTGGGGCAGGGATTCTGGAAACCATGCTCAGCCCTTCCTGTTGTCTATCTCCTCTCCTCAGGTCTCAGCTGCCTACCTTGATGCAGTGAGCTTGTCTGCAACTGGGTTTTATAAGTAAGTACAGAGCTGATGTCAGCTTTCCTCATCATGTGTTGTCATCCTAACCTCTGAAGTCCCCTCTTGCACCGAATGCTCTCAGCCTTTGGTCAGGAGAGAGCAGTTCCCCTAAAACTCCTATCTCTTCAATGGACTGCTGCTAATTTCACTCTGAAGATGCTCTAAGATACCCGGCATCACCAGTCTATGTGCCAAGGAGGCAAAAACATGAGCTGCCGTATCCGAAGACCTGCGCTCTAGTTCTGGTCTGGAAGTGTATTGTTGCACTTGGAGAAATCAGGGATCTCTCTGAGCCTGTTTCCTCATTGATGACATAGTGGGACCATCCCCAGCCACCCCTTCCTGGGCGTTCTCCTAGAACCAGGGGCGGAGTTACCCGTGTATGTTCCTCTGTACCATGCATTGGATTTCTGCATGGAGGCTTTCCTTGGAAAGAACCACAGGAGGATTTAGAGCACGTGGCCTCGTTACAAAATGCAGAATTCAGTGGAGCTGAAAGTGAGATTTGGAAAAGAGCACATACCTTCAGCTACTTTGAAATTCAGTAGCAGCATGAAGAGCTAGAGACCATGCCAATGTGATTCCGAGGTTGTAAAGTGCCAATCTGATTCTGAGGTTGTAAAAAGATGCGATTATATTTCCTACCAGCCATAACGTTCTAGCTTTCTCTGGGAAGTTGAACTAGGACCTTTTCTTTCACACATCAATGGGTTTAGAGAAATAGTTCAATATGTATTTTAGGCAAAGCTACATTTTGCCAGTGCTCCCTGGGTTATGTGATACTTGACCTGTGCAAACATGCACACGTGCAGATTTTCTCAGAAGTTCTTGCTTCATTTTCAGAGTTGATAAAACTGGGTAATATAAAGGAACACCCAAGTGAAGATGGTGAAATCAGAGGTCAGAGAAGGTGGCAGGTTTTCCTGGGAGAAGTCTTTTCCCTCAACTCTGTGCTGGTTTTGTGTTCATGGAGATTCTGATCCCATCAGCTCACAGTTTTCTGTGTCATGCATAGAAAAACATGGGTATGGGCGACTATTAATTCCGGGTGTGAGAAGATGCACACACACACACGTATGACTCATGTGAACCTGGAATTGTGTAAGATACTCAGGATTAAAGAAGAAAGAATATAAGAGAGCGTCTGCTTTTATCAATAACACTTTCCTCAAATCATTTGTTGCAACTGAGAAGGGGCCCGTAGCCAAGGAGTAATGCAGGCAAGTGGTTAAAGAGGCATGAGATGCTGATCTCAGCTCTCACCTGGAGAAAGATGAGCAGCCCAGGAGGCGGTACAGGCAGGATCTCTGGTTCTGAGACCTTGAATTCCAATTCAGCAGATCCTTTGGAGCGTGGCCTTCATGTCCTTCGTGAGCTTGGGCAAATGTATCCCGTTTCTACCACATAGAGGGCAGCACTCTGATGCTATCCGCCTCTTGGCTGTACAGAATGATTCACATAAGGGCCTTGGGCAGAATTGAGCAGACAGGAGGCAGAATGCTCTGCAACCCTGGATTTCATTAACAGGTTCAAAGTATTAAAAACACATGGACTTTTATGAAGAACAGCTGAATGAAAAAATAAAACCTTTGGAGTCTTAGGATTTTGTGGGTCAAGCTTGTGTGTGTGTGTGTGTGTGTGTGTGTATGTGTGTTTGGTGTGGGGGGATGCTCATCTTAACACATGTGCAATGTTTTCTCTTTTCTTCCCCAGGACACCCAACCTCGGCTACAGCTTTGAGACAAACTCAGGGAATCCCTTCCACTACTTCTCCTATGGGGTGGCTTGCTCCGAAGTGGAAATTGACTGCTTAACAGGGGATCACAAAGTAAGGAGTTTGCAAAACCTTTGCACTAAGTTAGGGGGAAGAGAGGAGAAACAAGTGAATTGCAAACACCAAGAACTGATAGAGACACACTTTCTGGCTTGGAAAATAATAAGTTTGACATCACAGCCTGGCAAACTTCCTAGAAAGGACCGGTGAGCAAATATTTGAAGCTTTCTAGGCCCCAAAGACTCTGCCTCAATCCTCTGCCCCATCCCCGAAGCATGAGAACAGCCACAGACAAATGCAAACGAACAGGCACGGCCATGTTCCCCTACGAAGTGGTTTGTGTGCGCTGGCTGTGAATTTCATATAATTTTCACGTGTCGCACCATATTCCTCTTATTTTTGTCATTTAAAAAGGCAAACACCATTATTAGCTCACAGGTCCTACAGAAATGGGGCTCAAGCTGGAATCAGCCCACGTCCCCTTCCTGACACGATCAACCCAGACCCGGGTTCAGAGCCCAGGGACCTGGGACCTGGCCTTCCCACTCATGCGGAGGTGTGTGCACGGTGACTCATGCTCACCAGGAGACCGTGGCCACTGCCGTGCCCTGCCCAGCTGGCCCCAACTCAAACTTGAGCATCAACAATGCCAGTGCCAACTGAGCATGCCCGGGGCACTCTGCTTCTGAAAGTGCTGTTTGGTTGACACAGTAATTTAAGGGTCACCAAGCCCCATTATCATCCCACACCTTCCTTTCTTCTCACCCTGCTTTTTCATTCTCCTCCCCACTTCAGAACCTCCGCACCGACATTGTCATGGATGTTGGCTCTAGTCTGAACCCTGCCATTGATATTGGACAGGTAAGGCACATGGGTGACCAGGGTGGTGATGGACTCGGCCACGGGCGTGTCCCTTCTCCTAGGGTCACCAGCCAACCGCGTTTTGTCCAACATCATCGTAAAGCAGGTCTGACCAGGGTACCATGTGAGTCTCCCTCAGCAGGAGTTAGATTGATGAGAGCACACCCACCTCTTGAGGTAGAAGACACATTAATGTAGGTTCTGGAAAGGGCACTCACATCTCAGAGGACAAGATGAGGAATGGTTTAAACACTGGGTGCACACGCACGCACACATGCATGCACACACATGCACAGTGTGAGAAGGGGCACACTGGAACGGAGATTGAGTCTGGGATTGGTGTGCAGGCGGTGGGGTCTGAGGCCAGAGGAGCCTCTCCCTCCTCGTACCTCTTACACCCAGGATGCATTTTGTCCTCTAGGAAGTAAACGTCAGTGGAATGCTAGAGAACACTGGGGCAAAAGACATGGGTTCAATCAAGAGGACCAAAGGGATGGCTCGAAGAAAATCACTTTTGGAAAATATGAGAGTGTTGGGGAGGATAGGTGGAACAGGAGACAGAGGGAGGCATCGAGAACTGGAGTACTGAGCATCTGGTAGAAAATGTAAGTTGTATTTCTCAAAAACGGACAGTTACTGAGTATACGGAAACTTAGTCATTAGTCGCTGTGTTCATTAATTCACTCCACAACCATTGGGGGAGCCCCTCCTGGAGGCAGGCACTGAGCCCGGTGCCTCGGACCCAGAGATGATGAGCACCTGGTCGGGAGAACACACGTGTTTGGCGGTGGGCCCCCCGAGTTTCGTGGTGAGCAGGGAGGCTGGGGGAACAGACGTGTGGGCCCGCAGAGCGTGGCAGGTGCCCTCGGAGAGGTCCGTAAGCCCACAGCAGGGGCACTGCTTCTCCCAGAGGGCAGGCAGGGCTGGGAGTTCACAAAGCCTAAGTCTTCGGTCCCAGAAATTCCTCCTGTCTTGTGAGGCTGCCTGCAAGCGCATGGTCCCACTTGGCACACAGGAGGCGCGTGGGCCCCTGAGGGACGTTGGGCAACTGTCAGCCTGGGAGCCTGCTTCTCAGCTCCAAGTTGCCGTTCCCCCAGTAGTGACATGGAGGGAACAGCTCCGCCCACCCTGCAGCAGATTTTAGTGAAAAATTGTGCCTTCCACGGTGTGACCCTTCTGGAATTGCTGCCCAATTCTAAAACTAACCTTCAGTGTTAATGCCTTTGCCCGGCCTACCTCAATGCCTGGCAAAGGCCCAGCTAGATGGGCAGGAGCCAGGTAGGCTGTGGAGGGCTGTTTTCAGCTTCTTTCCAGGCCCACTCCAGGTGAGGCTTGGTGCCTGATGTGGGAAGCAGTATCTGTCCTTGGGGGGAAGCAGAGTGACCGTGGTCTCTGTCTGCCTTGCAGGTGGAAGGGGCCTTTGTGCAGGGCCTTGGCCTCTTCACCCTGGAAGAGCTGCACTACTCCCCAGAGGGAAGCCTGCACACCCGTGGCCCCAGCACCTATAAGATCCCCGCGTTTGGCAGCATCCCCATTGAGTTCAGGGTGTCCCTGCTCCGTGACTGCCCCAACAAGAAGGCCATCTATGCGTCCAAGGTACTGTTGCCCTGGGTCTGTGCTGCCTTCTGGTCTGCACCGTGGGAGGCTCCGGGTGGGAAGGAGGGGCTCCAGCCACCCACCCTGTGGGTCTGCAGACGGCTCGTGTGGAAGGACAAGAGGGCTTGACACTAGTTTTGGTGAGGATGGCAGGGGGGTGGGCACACCACCTCTGTGTGGTCAAAGCTAGCTCCTTTGGGTGCACTCAGAGGGATTCCTTAATCCAGTCCTGTAGGTCAAGGCCTGACCTCCACCCATGTCTCAGGTGTGCATCTTGATGCTTGGTCCTAAAGATGATCCCACAGATACACACCCTTCCCAGTTATCCCACAAGAATAGACTGTCCATTGCAGATGGACCTCCGCGCAAACCCATTACCCCCTTCAGTGGCTGGCATCTGACCTTAAACTTGATCTGCATGCCTGAAGGATTGTAGCCATCCTCTATTTCCTTGCTGTCCCCCAGTAAGGATGAAAAAATGGTTGAAAATCAAATAAGCTGATTGATATAGTCCTGGATCTAAGAAGGAAGACAGATGATCACTTGTAACCAGTGAAACACACCCATTTGCTCATCTCATGGTTTACTTACTGTGCTTGGGGCTGGACACTCTGACCCTTGCCATCGACTTTCACGCCGTGGCACGCATCAGGATCACTGCGGACGCGTGATAAAAATGCAGCTCTGTGGGGCCCATCCCTAGAAATTTTGATTCAGTAGTAGAAGGAGTAGGGCCCTGGAATGTGCGTTTTTAACAAGTGTCCCTAGTGATTTTGATACAGGCAGTTTCTGAGGCTTGGTGCCTGATGTGGGAAGCAGTTATCTGTCCTTCGAGGGTGGGGGAAGCAGAGTGACCATGTCTCTGTGGGAAGTTTCTGAGCTTCTGGGGACAAAACAACCTCTGCTAGGAGATGTTTAATTCCTGTTGGTCATGATGCCTATATTCCGGACGATGCTGTTGCCTGTAAATATGATGATGGTGCCTGCAAATGTGGGCAGAGTCGCAGGTAGATGAGGCCCCTAGCCTCATAACTGTGAGGAAAGGGTCAAAATTCTTGTCAGACATTTTTGTCCATAAAATATAAGTATTTAACACTACTTTTAATGGTACATTTTATTTGCATGATGGCATTTTGTTTGCATGATGGCATCAGAGAAAATCACATAGTGAGAGTTAAAAGAAATATGCCAGTGAGGTTGAATCATTTACTAGGGTTGCTTGTTCTCTGCCCCTGAGGAATTTTGACCATCCTCCCTGCCTTACTGGGTACAGCCTGCTGGTGCCGGCTGGGGTTCCCGGCGGCACCAGCCCTCCGGGTGTGGAGGCTGGGGTCCCGTTGCCTGATTCCCTGTCCTGCGCTCTGTGTGCCCAGGGCGTCGGGGAGCCACCCCTCTTCCTGGCAGCTTCTATCTTCTTTGCCATCAAAGACGCCATCCGTGCAGCTCGAACTAAGAACGCAGATTGTAAGATGGAGAAGCTTTTCCGGCTCGACAGCCCCGCCACCCCAGAGAAGATCCGCAACGCCTGTGTGGACAGGTTCACCACCCTGGTATGAGGCCCCTGGAGCACCCACTCAGTCTGGGGGAGGCTGGGGCAGAGGCCTGAGCACTACAGAGAGGACAGTGGGATGCCAGGCTCTCTCTCTCCACTGGGCAGCCTTGGGTCCATGTTGCCTTCCTTCTGCCATTGAGGCACCCCCTCGAACTTGCTGGAAAACAGCAAGAAATCCCCTTAAAGCTGCCGCTTGCAGCTGGGCCTTCTCCGAGGGAAGAGGGCTCTTTGGTACACAGCTATCAGCCACGATTTCATTGTTTCCCATGAAGACGAGGGTGATGGATAAAGGTCCCCAAGAGCCTAATCTCTCGTGTCCATCCCTGGCACTCTTGAGACCCTTCTTTGTGAAGGCCACTGTGTGAGTACTATGGAGCCAGAGACAAAAAGGGGAGTTAATGAATGAACTGGAGGCAGCACATTTGTTCTGTGGTTGGCTGTGGGCCAGGCTGAGGTGGGCACGTGTGGGTGTGCCCGGGAAGACTTGGTGGTCTTGCAGGAAACCAGGTGATCGTGTTACAGGGCGATTGGTTACTATGTCAGTGTACGTAGCAGAATGTAGCAGGAGTTCTGTGGCCATTGGAATCATTTTGGGAAGCCCCTAGAAGGTACTTGTAGTGGGCAATGCCTGCAAAAGAAGACCGTGCAGGACAGTTTCCTCGCCGTTGCCCCTGAGCTGAGCTGAAGTGGGCGCCGCACACATAGGACTCTCTGGCTGCCTTTGCCGCAGCTGTCTCTGCTGACTTAGCAGGACCCGGCTCTTCCTGCCAACCCAAGTTGGATTTCCTCCCGGGCGTTTGATAGCAGATTTGATAGGCCTTTTGGGGTTTGGGTTTAGATGTGAAATGGGTACTCATGGACCCAAAGTGTTCCAGGGATGGGGAGGGTCCAGGAGAGTCTCCAGAGCAGGCAGAACTGCCATCCCAGGCCTCAGCACTGAGGGTGAGGGAGGCCGACGGGACCCCAGGTAGGCCACCCTCCTCTGCCAGTAACTTCAGCTATGGGGTAAGAACCACCAGATTATGTGTGGAGCTTCCAGGCAGTGAGGAATGCCCACAGCTCTGTAGCAACCTTCCCACAGCCCAGAACCTTCCCACCATGGCTACGATGCTGACAGTTCCCCAAACTCCGTCCCCTGGGAGGTGAGGTGCTGCGTGGTTCCCCGTAAGCTTACACAGGTTGCAAGTTAGCTCCTTGCAAACAGTCCGATGCAGAACTCACTGATTTAATGAGCCCCTCTGGGTCCCCAGATCTAAAGCAAAGATTTCCACATGGAAAGCGCTTAGCAAAAATAAATGAATGACTAGGAAATTAAGGGGTCCTGCCCTGGGGGCACTTCCAACAGCTGGGACTGCAGAGGGGTGTTTGGTCTTGGAATGGGGGTTGGCAGCGGTCGGAGGTGGCATGTGCATCAGAGGGGGTCACACGTCCTGTGCTATGGGAAGACCCTGGCAATGAGTTCTCTGCCATTCCTTCCTAGTGTGTCACTGGTATACCAGAAAACTGTAAGCCCTGGTCTGTGAGGGTCTGAAGAGAAGGCCCCAAGCAGAGCCTTCTTATGCGACACTGGAGCTTCCGTGGAGCATGGGACATTCCCTGCAGAACATGAACCTGTACAAGTCATGGGATGATGATGCTTGATTCATCAGGATGGTGTTTGGAAGAACATTGAATGCACTGGAAGATGTTGATCAAAAATCTGCTTTGCAAACTTAATGATAAGCCAATTCAGAACTGTAACTAATGTAACTAATATGCAATTAGAATCTTTTTATGTCTGTTTTAATCATGCATTTAAAATAGGTTTCAGAAGTATTTGTGCCATAATCCTAACTCACAGGCTGTATAACCTCAGGTGCTGACAGTGTCTGTCAAGGAGGATGCCCAAAAACCTCCGGAAGCTTAAATTCTAAATCCACGTGCCGTCCTCAGAAAGCCTCCCCTTCAAACCAATGAACATCATATTATAACCTCAGATCCATACTCCAATTTGCAGTGGGACAGTGGGCTGAGATTCAAACCTCTAACCACCTTTGGGTCATTGAAGAAAATGAACAATGAAACAAATTCAAGGTTAATTGAATCTGATCTTGTTAAGTGGCAGAAAGTAAATTATTCTATACCATCAAAAGCCAACCAACCCAGTTATTGAGCACCTACATCATGCTAGGTTTCTTTCTCTTCCCCTTTGTACATTAAAAAAAAAAAAATCGGGTTGAAAAATCTTCAATGGAAGCCAGAGTAATTTCCATCTAGAAATCATGCTACCAAAATCAAGATCAGCCAGAGGAATAACAGTCAAGGAGCCTGGGTTCTCATCCCAGCTGTGTATCTGTGTGACCTTGGTCTGTCATTTCTTTTTCTGTGCTTCATTTTACTGCAGAATGAAAGGATTAGACTAGAATAATCTCTAAGGCCTTCTCCAGCTCCAAAAGTCTATGAATATATGACCTGAAAACTCCAGTTATATAAGGGATCTGCAGCTATCAGAGACTTGGCTTCCTTACTGTGATGTGCTTTCTGGGCTTAATGAATCCTGCTTTGATTCTCCCAAGTTCCTGAGGTTGGTAAAGAGAACAGGAGAGGAGCAAACATCCGTCTAGTTGCTGCAACAGGTGATTCATCGCGACTTAGCCACCCAGGTGCCCCACACACTTTCTTACAAAATTCCCTTCCTCAGAGTATTCTGGATAAGCCAGCTCTTTTACAGCACAGTAAGAGTAAAGAACATTAGAGATTGAACTGATATTTACATGGAGATCCATGCATGTCCATTTCATTGACTTTCTGGAATGTTCTAGGACATTAGGACACTAGCCTAAGACTGAGATGTGTGCTGTCATTAGTGAGCCTGCAAGGACTAAACAATGACTATGAATTTTCTTCTGAGCTTAGGAACAGAGGCAAGGCAGAATGGTTGTGAAAATCCAACAAGCAGGTGCTTTGTGAGCTGTACATCACTGTGTTATGCTGAGGCGCTGTTCTCTCAGACCCCTGGCCTCGCCCTGCCATCTTAATCTGTGAACTGTCTGGAGTCCGTCAGTTGAGCATCTGCCTTGGGCTCAGGTCATGATCCCAGAGTTCTGGGATCGAGTCCCACATCAGGCTCCTTGCTCCGCGGGGAAGCCTGCTTCTCCCTCTGCCCCCTGCTCGTGCTTTCTCTCTCTCTCTGTCAAAATAAAATAAATAAAATCTTAAAAAAACACAAAACTGTCTGAAGTCTGTAAGGGGAGGGTGCTTGGTCTTCCTGGTATCGCACAAGGAATGCGGCCAACACTGCCTGCAGTATCCCACTGCGACCTGCAGAGGGCGGTGGAAGACCAGGCATGAAACCAAAGCCTCAGCGGGCCCAGCCCCGCTGCATCTGGGGTTAGTTACCAGGAAACTGACCGAGGCTCTCCGTGTAGACGGAGTGTCTTCAAAGGCCTCTCCACTACCTGGACTTAAAGCTGACTTAGGGTTTCAGGATGACAAGATCTCAAAAGAGCCCTCAGACGATGTGGGTCAGCCACGGCAGCCTGAGCTCTTGATGAACGGCTACTTGGGGGAAGGGGGAAGGGGGAAGGGGGAAGGCGAGTCTTCTTTTCTGTCTGTAACTTGCCAGGTGCCACATTTAGTGCTTTACCTACAGGGTGTCATTTGATCCGCCCCGTGGCCCTAAGAGGTATTCATTTAATCTCTGCAGCCGCATGAAGAAGTCCGACCCACAGCTACACAGAGGACTTCCTCAGCCGGTGGTGTTTACTCCCGGAGAGCCCCCACGGGCCACGCAGCCAGGAAGCTGGTGTAGACCTGGAGCTGATCAGCCTGACAGAGTGGACTCGGGCTAGGCAGGCTCCCAGAGGCTATGGGAGGCACCTGAATGCTATCTTTTCACCTGTAGGCAGTGTTGGGTTCAAACGTCGGCGTGGCCAGGCTGCCGAGCTGTTGTC
The DNA here is from genome assembly GCF_054177405.1 of Leptonychotes weddellii. Classification (NCBI taxonomy): domain Eukaryota; kingdom Metazoa; phylum Chordata; class Mammalia; order Carnivora; family Phocidae; genus Leptonychotes; species Leptonychotes weddellii. The sequence goes on from NC_138378.1 coordinate 100,560,309, forward strand.
TGAAGGCAGCTAGGAATGACACCCTACTCAGAGCTGGGGTGACTGGAAGGCCAGGACGGGTAGGACAGGATGGATGGAGGGCATAGGAGAAACCGCAGGCAAAGGATGAGGACAGAAATAGTCCTAGCTTATTGACTGATGACTGGGAACATCCCCGAGCCCATGATATTTTTATCTTTAGTTGAGGGGGGAGCCTGGAAACCACTGGCTGACTATTTTAGATCCTGGGATAAGGCTATTTGGAACATGCGGCTTCCTTGGCAGAGGCTTGACATAGCCCTGGGGCCCCCAGGCACGGGGGCCTGCCCCTTTGTTCTGTCTCTATCCTGAACTGCAGGAGTACATGCCCCTAAGGCGGGAGACAGATCTTGTGACAATCTTGTCACCTGGAACAAAGCAGCTCACGGATGGGAGTGGAGATGTCAGGCTTTGCCCTTGAACTGGCCCAGCCCCGGCCCTGCACATTTACCCAGACCGACTTAGCTTTCTGGAGCATGGGGACCATCAAGCTCAAGCTCTTTGTTTCAGAGCAGAGAGGGTAACTGACTTGTTTAGGGTCCCACAGCCCTTCAGTGAGAGGGGCAGGCTTAAGACAAGGATGCCTGACTGCAGGTCCAGACTCTTTAAATCATAGTGAGCCTTCTCTTATGCAGTTGGGTCAGATTGCTGGGGGATCTGATGGAAATCTACTTAATGCTGGTTGGGAAGAAGATACAGAGATCTTGGGGCCTGAGACAAACACTGTGGCAAAGGAGGCATGTGCCTTACTGTTGCTTAAAGTCCTAGGGCAGGATCCTAAAACGGGCTTCTTTCTTAAGCCCCACCGACGGGAACAAAACAGTTAGTGGAAAACATCCCTTCGTTCCAGAGTGAGATGCAAAGACGTCTATGCAAGACTTGCAGGGGCGGAAACTGATTGTGCCCCCTGTAGCTCATCCCCTACCTCAAGGAAATAAAGGGTTCAAGTGGAGTTTGAGAGATTGGAGAGAGGATTTCTCTGAAGATAGCAAGCTGTACATCCTCTCTGCCAAAGAGGAGAGAGAGAGAATGAGAATGTATTCTAGGGGGGAAGGTCTCCCCGACCAGGCCGTTGGAGGGGCAACTTCAAAGGGACCACTCAAAGACCCGAACCATGACAGTTGCTTGAGAAGCTGCAGTTGAATCAGCTGGAGGCAGCAGGACAGAGACGGGGAGGGAGCTTGAGCGAGCTGCACATCCTCCAGTGTGGCCCCACTGGGTGTCACCCAGGAGGACTGCCTGGAG